>NW_010518344.1:33166-117586 GCF_000687285.1 Phaethon lepturus | reverse complement strand
ACTCTTTCACTGTTTTGTCTTGGTGTGTTTCTCTACTGCTCTTTTGTCTGAACTGTCAGATCTAACAGTCTTCCAGGAGGGTTAATGTTGATGGGGAAACTTCACAGTACCACCCTCCAATATTAATTATCCTTGAATTTACTACTAAATTTACTACTAAAGCATGATCATTTGCTGATTTTATTTTACATTTACCTTTCAGTCTTGCTTTATATGCTTCCTGTGATGAGATGATTATGTACTAATCGAGAAGGTAGAAGTAGCAAATCAGTTTAAGTAGTTGGCTGTAGTTGTTGTCCTCAGTATCAAAATTGTGATGCTGCTGCAACAGAACCTGGTTGTATCAGTTGCCTTCTTATTTGCCTTACATGTAGAATTTAAGCGTATGCACCTGTGTACACATTTTTCCCCTCTTCCCCCCTGCCTCCCTGCTGATTTTTTTTTTCTGTTGCCCATGTTGTATATTTTCCTGCGCCAACACAATTTGTTGTATGTAGTTGGGGAATTTAGAGTAACATTAGATCAATTTGGTATAAGTTAAGCTTGCATGTTCACAGAATTTGTTCAGCTGTTTTATTTCTAGCATCGTTAAGTATTGTAATTTTTGATTTGTGATTAGATTACTGGTGCTTTGACATAGGTGGTAAGAATTTGCAGCTGTGGCCTGCTGTTCCTTTTGCAGAGCTAGAAGTGAGGAGCTATTGGGAAAGATGTAGGCTTAAAAACTGTTTAGGAGGCAAAACAATATACACAAAACTTAAGTTCTTTCCTTTAAACTCCTTTTTACGGTTTTCCTTCTTCGGAGATGGATAGAGTATTTAGAAGGAAATACTGATGCACTTAAACTCAACATATATTATGCTTTCTTCATACTGTAAATGTATACACAAAACCTTTTTTTATAATCTGAATTTTGGAGAAGGTCCTTTCACACAAAGGGGAGGTCTATGTAAGAACTGCATGCTCTTTTAAAAAAGTTTCAATGGCAAGAGTATTTTCAAAAAACATGTCTGATAGGCTTAAGACTATTGTGCATGTTTATTGCTACACAGAAATGCTACCTCTAGCATTAGTTACTGAACTTACTGAAGTAGCATAAGCTAAACTTGGGTGCTTTTGTCCACATAAACTGTGTATGCGGAGATGTTGTGACTGCAGGTGACAAATGCTGGATGATTTTTGGTCCAGGAACCTATTTTGGGGACACTGAGAAATTGTTTTTCCCCCTGCCATGGCTAAAATGAAAATTTAGGATTTCTGGTGTCCCCCTACCCGCCAATCACAGAACCAAATATTTTTATTGATTTTTTTCTTTATGGACGACACAGCCCATACAATTTTTATGCTCACCTAAAAGGCACCTATTCTTACAAACAAATGGAAGAATTTGGTTGTCAGATGGTCACTTTTCAAACTGAAATAAAATGAAGGTGTCTCCCTTCATTCTTCCTGATATATCTGAATGAGTGGAAGTGTCAGTTTAAGAAAGGTGTTACATTTTTTTTTTGCTGTAAAACAAGGTGGGATAGTCTAAAACTATGATTAGCTTATTAGTTTGTGGGTACGTTGTCCTAAGAGTAGAATTGCTTTAAAATACTAAACTGATGTCTAGGGTGAATAGTGAAGTGTCTTCAAGAGAAATTATGCTTGCTTTGATCTCTGAGCAGATCGAGTACAGATGAATGTGTGTTCACCAACTCTGCTAAATTACAGCATTGAATGAAGATTGACAATCACTTCTAAACTACTTTACATTGCAGGTGGCCCAGAAACTCTTCACTTTGACAGCTATTTCAGAGTCTCCTCACTTTTGCCTCCTGTCTGCTTGAGGGTTTGGGGTGGGGAGGAGGTTCCCTGTGTCTCTGTAAATTTATAATCTTGAAGTTGAAAAGTTCTTGGTATAAGCACTGCGGAGAATGAAGTAATATTAATGTCTTACGTTATTTTCTCAGAGCTGATACCTTTTGACTAAAACTGTGCTTCAGGCTTCTCTTTTTCTTTTTTTTTTTTTCCCTTGTATCATTTATGGGATATGTGTCTCTGATCATGACACATTGGCACTCTGTCCATGCAGAATTATTGTCCAACTGCATATTCAGCCCCAGCTCAAGGGATAGGGTCAGAGCACCTATGTGCTATATGTTCTCTGGTAGTATTTAAGTATTGCTAGAAGAGGAAAGAACAGTTCTTAAGTTCTACTGCCTTTTAGTGTTGGGTTTTGGTTGGTTTTTTGGTGTGGTTTTTTTTTGTTTTTAAACAGTGATACTATTATCAGCTATCCAGAGACAGTGTGAAGGGAGTCAAATCATAGATCCAAACGAGAAGCTGAATCTCTTAATTGAGTTGGTATTCTAGCAGCTGTTTCTAGCTTACTTCAGATGCTTTCAGTGAAATGGGACTTTGAGAAAGCTGTAAAAATGCCTTGGGACATTGTTTGGTATTGTAGTGGAAATACAGTCAAGTGGGGGAACGGGGCATTAACTACTGGAGTAATAAATCTATGCTTCTGTATAAACAAAACTTGCAACTATTGCTCTGACGGTCTTATGCAACTCTTGTTAGGTGGTAACATTGTGATCCATTTGCTGGCAGGTTGTATATGATTCTTCTTTCTGTTTGAATTTGGAGATGTCAAGCTTTTGGAGAACGTGTGCTTGTGACAGTAGAAGGATTTATTCCTGAAAAAGTCAGGAGGCTGCCCAGAGAGATTGTTGAAACTCCATCCTTGGCAGTGTTCAGGACTCTGATATTGGTTTGCCATGTTTACCTGTAGCCTGAGTTGACATTAATTTATTTTTTACTGTGAATTTGTCTCCTCTAGACACGCCGTAGAAGTTCTTTGTACTTCCTTACAGGGATGATTAAACAGAGGCATTCTGGGGAAAAGACAGTGAACTTAGAAGATAATGGTTTCAGGAAGCTGTACAGATTTGTGTGGGGAATACCTTTTACCTAAGCTGATGGCTTCAGTTTTCTGTGTTACTTCCACTCCACCTTTCTGCTCTAAGCAGTGCAGATGCTCTAGAGGACACTGTCAGCAGATTTCTGCAAATTCTAATGAGGGTAGATGTCTTAGTGAAGGTCTTGATTTTTCTTGGAAAGCAGTGCTGGAGTTGTGACTATACTGCGTGATTAGCTATGATTGTGGACAGGACAACAGCATTTTCTCCCAGGAAATAGAAATCTTGGAATGTAGAAAAAGACTCTTGCAGCATCTTTTCTCTGTAGTTGTAATGGAGAAGATAAGAGGTGAAAAGAAAGAAAAGTAACAAATATGAATTTGCCACATGTCCTGATTTTTCTTCTTTTCTACAGAAGGGAAGGTACTCCCTTCTGTACCTGTGGGTATTATCTGTAGCTGTTGTGAAGGAGTAGATGGTGTTTTCTTTAATTTGTGATGTGTGGGGTTTTGGGGAGTTTTTTGTTTGGTTTTTTTTTTAAGTATATTTTGAAGAGATCTCAAAGCAGAAATTTTACAGATTTTTAGTTTAAATTTAAATTTTCCAGACCTTAAATGTTTTTGTGTTTAAAATCGAGTATTTAGGAAAACATGTAGTTGTATTCGTTCTTCCTTTTCCCTATCGTCTGTAAGACAACATTTCATATTGTGAAAGTGTGAAAGATCTCGTCATGAATGTTGATGTTTTGGGGATGTTAAAGTGCATCTTATTTCCCCTGAGCTTTTAGGAGAGAGAAGATGTTAGGAAACACAGAATCATGATATTAACAGCAAATTTGTCTTACAGCTGCTGTTTTCTCTACTGGTGGTGGCTTCTGGTATGTGAGAGATTCTTTGCCTTATTTTTAATGTGGCAAGGGGTATGGTGTATGATAGGTAACAAAGTTATTAGTTCTCATCAGTCTTTTCAGCATACTTTGAACAATAAACTTCAGTGAGTAACTTGTCAAAATTATTATTGTGCTCGTATGAATACAGACTCATACTGCAATGATATAATTAAAAGGTATGTAAATCCGCAGGTTGTGTGGGCTGTCACTGGTAGGGGATTTGGAGATACCTTTTGAGAGTAATTTTTTATAACAGTAGAAATTCCTAACTCTCTCAGGGTGAGGTGAGTTTTGCTGCTGTGTGGAGGAATAAGCTTTTTTTACTCTGCTGTCACCAGGAGAAGATGGACTGTTTGCCCTCACTACAAAAGCAGAAGCTAGAGAGACTGTAGTCGTCATGTTCTTCCTGAGTGTATTTTAACTGTATTTTTATTGATTCATTAACGGACAGGAGGAAGAGGGAAGAGAGGAGAATTTTGTTTGGTAGTCAGTAGCAGCAGAACTACAACCCGTGAATTTCCCTAGCAGAAGGAAAGCGGTTGCTTTTAGTATGCAGCAGAGAAATTGCTAAGAAACCTCTGTTATCACAAGCTTATTAACTTTGCCAAACAGCAGCAGTTATAACTATTGTCTTACAGATATCTTACAAGTGCGAATTTGTTTTCTCAGCTATAGTGAAACTTTAAAAGCATTTAAGGGGAATAGACTGTGTAAGCCAGTATCAGCATTGTCCCTGCTCATTGCAGGGGGGTTGGACTAGATAACCTTAAAAGGTCCCTTCCAACCCAAACTATTCTATGATAAACCACCCATGACTTTGACTTGTCTTTCAAGGAAAATCCTCTTCAGAATGTATTACTTTATTCCTTAGTATATACTTCGTGGTCTTGCTAAACAAACTCGGTCTAAATTAGCTGAAATCTGTATTCAGTGGCCAGTAACATTTTAAGTGTTCTGTCTCAAAAAGAAAATAGTATTTGTTGTGATGCAAAAGCACTTGTCTTTTCTGCATGCTGTCAGCTCACTTGGTGAACAAATTGTGGAATTCCAGCTACAGTGCGTTGGAACCTGGCAGATGCTGTGTGCAGCCTTCAAGTCTCCCAGCCAGCACCAAAGAATGGTGCTGTTCTCTCTGCGTAATCTTCTGCCTGCCTTCATGGTGATTATTTTGTCAGTTAGAGTGCCTTGGCCATTTGGGGTTTTAATGCTTTATCAGAGGGGCCTACAAGGGGGATTAAAAATATGTTACCAGGAAGATTTTTTTGCTTTCTTTTATGTGGCTTTTGTTGTATACGTTTTGAACATACAATTTGAATCACGTATTAATTTATTGGCAGGTTGGAAATGTAAATCTAATACTGTTTTGCTGAAATAGAAAAGCAGTCTGTGCTTGATCAGAGTACCACTAGATCTACCACAAATTAGGAATCTCTTAATAACAGTGTGTTTATTTCTCATCTCAGAAGTGTTACAGAGTAAATTGTGTGATTTAGGGTTGTGTTTCTGAAGTTTCATTTCAAACATAATTTCAAGAAATAGGCTGTAATTTTTTTTAAAAAAAGAAAGATTAGAGTGAAAAGTTGTTTTCAGTTGCTGGGTTCACTTGATTCCTATATTTTCACTTGTAAACTTCAAGCTTTGCTATGCTTTGAGTAATAAAATTATACAGGGGTTTTTGTGCAATATTAATATTTTTCCTTCCCCCCCCCTTCCTCTTGTCATGTGTTGTCAATGTCATCTCTCTTCAAGTGTAGATTTATTTCTCATACAAATTGTTGTTATCTTTGGCAGGAGCTACAAGCGAGTCTATGTGAAATTATGTAATGTCTGAAAAGTTATGTTCATGATTAATTAGCCTATCATGAAACTATTTTGGGGTGTGTGGAACAACTAGATCATACTTCTTGTTTATTTGGCAGTAGTAGAAGGCACTCTGGTCAGATCAAGTAATTTCAGAGTGCTTTCTATTAACTATTATATATATTACCTGATTACCTTTGGAACATGACATGTATGTCTCTTAATGTAAACCTCGCATTGGGGTTCAAATAAACTTTAAAGGAAACTAGCTTGAGCTGCAAGTATGTTTTATTTCCCAAACAGTAAAATTTATAGTTATTTGCTTAAAGCTGAGCACCCTTTAGGTGGTATATTCAAAGAAAATTTTGCAAGAAGTTAAAAATTGTGGGAATGATATAGTATATTAGAACTGCATTGACATCAGTGGCACAGCTTTCTGATGACAATGGAGTCAGTATCTCAAACCAGGATTTGAAGTCTTGGGAGGACGTTTTGGACAATTCATACTGCACGTGTCTGTTTTGTTTTGGTTGTTTGGTTTGGGGTCTTTTGTTTGTTTTCAAGAAATCTATCCAGTACAGTTAAATTATATTCCAAAAATTCCAGGGTGTAGATGTTGGATCTTTCAGATGCTGACTTGGTTAGCAAGACTTCTTGTAAGTAATAACACCTTTTAGGTTGCATTGTAAGCATCAAAATAGAGAGAGAAAGGGCCTCTTCTGTGGGTTGGGATTATATAGAATCCTTTATAGACGGTTGTTGAAGTGATCTGTGTTTTAGACAAGTAGTTTTCAAGACCTTTACTACACTTTTAAAAATTTTTATTTGCATCACTTAATTGATATTTCACAAATGCTTGCTTTTTGCAAAACGGAGGGGGAAACTGTGCTCATTCTAAATGTAATTACTCATTTAAATTAGCTTTGTTAAAGGACACCAAGTGTAAATTTTGTTTTCACTAAATTGATGGCATTCATTCTTATGCTATAAGCGTAGTTGCTTAGTTGTAAGCATTTTAAATACTGGAGAGTTAAGATGCCAAAGGACAAGAGCTGTAAATAATACTTTGATTTAGACTATTAAGAAATAGTGGTATAGCTAATCTCCTTGCTTGTGCCTTGGGATCCACTGTCTACTTGCTACTACTGACTGGTCAAGGGAGGTACTTTTCTCACACTAGCCTATAAGGGAGCCTAAAATATGTAGAGTCTGTAGGGATCAGAATTGCAGGCTTCCTTGCAGGAGATCAAGGTCAGAATTTTGGTGTATTTATCTGATAGTGCTAAAACAACTGAACAGTGAGTACACAAAGTGAACAATTGATGGACTTGTTTATTTGTCCCTTGGCCTTACAGGTTAATCCAGCCCTAAAAACTGTTCAGTGAGTTATATAGTGTAGCTCTTGTCATGCTGCTTCTCTGTTTCCATTGGAATATCACATTTTCTGCTGTATGTGAAGGAAGAGGCAAGGGAAAAAGCTCCGAACAGAAAATTTTCTCATTAGTTGGATTCCTGCAGTATGTCTTACATGAGTTTATCAGTGTGTCTTGTCCCAGTCGTGCTCTGCACTCATTTGGAATTAGATCAAAGACTGTTTTTGTGATTGCACTGCACAAGGAGACTTGCATTGGAAGTAGTTTGAGTATTACAGATAAGACTTCTGTTTTAATGGGCAGTGGCCCTTAACAGTGGATGATGTGTGTACAGGTTATTTCATTACTTAGTTCTGTTACTGAGTGGAAGTGAACAGGAACAACTTCCTGTTACATTAAGTAATCCTATCAGTGTTGGAGGGAGGTTGATGCTAGAAAACTTCAATTTCAAACTTGGGCATGGTCCAATAGTATTGTTAGATTGATTTGCCAAGCAACAATTTTCTTAATACATGCTTTCCTTCAGTTATGCCTTTTTGTTGGAGTGAAGTTTCTGACCACCTTCTGCAGGCTATTGGCAATACAGTTGCCTTTTTTCACAGAATAATTAAGATCGGGGAAAGACCTCTAAGATCATCAAGTCCAACCAACAACCCAACACCGCCAAGCCCACTAAACCATGTCTTGAAGTGCCACACCTACACATTTTTTGAACACCTCCAGTTATGGTGACTCCACCACCTCCCTGGGCAGCCTGTTCCAATGCTTGACCACTCTCTCCTTAAAGAAGTTTTTCCTAATATCTAGTCTAAACCTTCCCCGGTGCAACTTGAGGCCATTTCCTCTTGTCCTATCGCTAGCTACTTGGGAGAAGAGACCAACACCCATCTCAACACAGCCCCCTTTCAGGTAGTTGTAGAGAGCGATAAGGTCTTTCCTCAGCCTCCTCTTCTTTAGACTGAACAAGCCCGGTTCCCTCAGCCGCTCCTCATAAGACTTGTTCTCCAGACCCCTCACCACCTTCACTGCCCTCCTCTAGCATTGCATGGGGTTGTTGTGTCCCAAGTGCAGGACCTGGCACAGCTTGTACAACTTGTACAGCTGGCCTCAACCCATCAATCCAGCCTGCCCAGATCGCTCCACAGAGCCTTCCTGCCCTCCAGCAGATGAACACTTCTGCCCAGCTTGGTGTCATCTGCAAACTCACTGAGGGAGCACTTGATCCCCTCATCCAGATCATCGATAAAAGATATTAAAGAAGACCAGCCCCAAAACTGAGCCTTGGGGAACACCGCTTGTGACTGGCCGCCAACTGGATTTAACACCATTCACCACAACTCTTTGGTCTCAGCTGTCCAGCCAGATTTTTACCCAGCGAAGAGTGCCCCTATCTAAGCCACGAGCCGCCAGTTTCTCCAGGAGAATGCTGTGGGAGATGCTGTCAAAGGCTTTACTGAAGTCCAGGTAGACAACATCCACTAGGAGGGTCACCTGGTCATAGAAGGAGATCAGGTTGGTCAAGCAGGACCTGCCTTTCATGAACCTGTGCTGGCTGGGCCTGATCCCTTGATTGTCTTGCACATGCCGTGTGAGCACCCTCAAGATGAACTTCTCCATAATCTTCCCCAGTACTGAGGTTAGGCTGACAGGCCTATAGTTCCCCGGATTCTCCTTCCAACCCTTCTTGTAGATGGGTGTCACACTGGCAAGCCTCCAGTCACCTGGGACCTCCCCTGTTACCCAGGACTGTTGATAAATGATGGAGAGTGGCTTGGCAAGCTTTTCCGCCAGCTCCCTCACTAGTCTGGAGTGGATCCCATCAGGCCCCATAGACTTGTGGGTGTCCAGGTGGCTTAACAGGTCCTTAACTGCTTCCTGCTGGATTATGGGGAGTTCATTCTGCTCCCCATCCCTGTCTTCCAGCTCAGGGGCTAAATACTCTGAGGATAGTTGGTCTGGCTATTAAAGACTGAGGCAAAGGCGGCATTAAGTACCTCAGCCTTTTCCTCATCCTTGGTGACAGTGTTCCCCCCTGTATCCAATAAAAGGATGGAGGTTCTCCTTGGCTCTCTTTTTGTTGTTAATGTATTTGTAAAAACATTTTCTGTTATCCCTTACGAACATGGCCAGATTGAATTCTAGCTGGGCTCTTTGCCATTCTAATTTTGTCTCTGCATGACCTAGCAAGATCCTTGTATTCCTCTTGAGTTGCCTGCCCCTTCTTCTAAAGGTTATAAACTCTCCTTTTTCCCTTGAGTCTCAGCAAAAGCTCCCTGTTCAGCCAGGCTGGAAATGCTGAGGCACAGCATCATCACCTTGAAGCACTGTTCAAAAATTCCTCACAAAATTACAGTAAGGAAGCAGCTGTCTGAGTGAGCTTTGCTATGACCCTTCTTTTTTTTTTTTTTCTGTTGTACAAATTCTGATGCTAGGAGTCATACACCTTCCTTGAGTAGTATGACAATTTAATATTATTGGTAGGACAGAATGGCCTCTTGGACTTCACAGGTTTTGTTTGATGCTACAGACTTTGAAATAATGTAGAAGATAGATTAAAACCAGGGTTTGAGAGCCTGACTAGATTTATTTCCAGAAGCCATGCAATACAAATTACTGCAATAATTCCATGCCCCCCCCCTCCCCCCAAGCTTAAATGTAATTGTTGAAGGCAAATCTCAAGCCTGTTTCCTTCAAGAGACTTTCATTTAACTTAATTTAGTAGGCCTACTTGGAAACCTTTCTAAGAAAAGCTGGTCTTCTGTGAAATATTTACAGGTTTTGTTCTGAGCTGTTTGAGCTCTGGTTTATATAGCATGGCTAGTTAACAGTGCTTTATTATATTCTAATGGCAATAATTTTATTGTACTTTAAAATGAACTACAGTGATCTGGGTTTATAATTAAACAGTTGCATTTTGATTGAGGGGGCGGTGTAATTTCTTCCGAGTATGTCAATATTGAACATTACCTATCCATAGAAGGAAGTAGGGACTAGTAGAGCAATCAGCTTCATTTCCTTGAAATGCCAGCTTTGTGGGTAACTCTTTGGGGTATAGGGCTACTTTGCCTATTCACCTTTGTTATCCCTCTGCCATGGATTTCAGCACTCGATCGAGTGGAAAAACTGCTGTTCTGCTAGGTCTTGTATAAAGTAGGCTGTATGTACTTTACAGATCTGGCAGATTTTCGGTGGCATTGTGTCTTCAGTGATGGCTGAAGATTTGTAAAAGTAAATGTCTGCAAGTGATTTCAGTGTCTTGGCTGTGGAATAAACTGCTTTTCTCCTCTCAAGAATAAAGTTCCGTTCCTAGTCAGGGTGGGGGAATGAGGCTGTTGGCATTTAATCAGCTATTTGTCCAGCTTTCTCGCTGTTCAGAAAGGAGACCAGGGATGATTTTGTTTTAAAAAAAGCAAATGAATGAAAAATAGATTTTTATTCCTTGTATTGCTCTGTACCTCACCTGATAAAGTAGTATCTTAGTGCCGGTGTTTGTACCAAATAAAAACCACTGAGTCAGCAACAGAAAGGTCGATGGCCTAGCTGCTGTCGCTTGTTCCCCATAAGAATATAGGTTTAGTCATGTTAGTTCTCTACTACTTGTGCCTCAGTAAGAGAAGTGACTCGTTATTTACAGTGACATTATTTCTGTTACATCTGCTTTTAAAATAATTGTTCAAACAGAAAGGATGGCAAGTTATATGCATGTGTTAAAACAAAATCCTTAAAAAAGCCAAAAAACCCCACAACCGACCAAAGCAAAAATCCACAACAAAACCAAAACATAGCTCTCTATTTAAAGCTTCTACTTCATAATCACATCAGTGGAAGAAATCTAAAGGAATAGTTCTCTTGTAATCCCATATCAGGTTCTAGAATTTGCAGCCTTAATCATTTTGCTTTGGTCCTAATATTTTTCCCTTCAGGTATGTGAGGCAACTAGGCAAGATATTTCTTGACTTTGTGTGGAAATTCAGCTGCATCATCTTGAAGTAGAACAGGGCTCTGCTTATTTTATTTAAAATTGCATTTCGAACACTAGCCCAGTCTCATAAAGCCCTACTTCTGTTTTTAGTATAGCACTACTCAAATCTAGATAGTGCTGACAGTAAACTTGCCCCAAAGAGTAAACTTCATAAAATATGCAGATGATGAATTTAATATGCAATTAAACATTTTTCCTGAGCAATTAGCATCAAGACAACTAATAATTATCCTGTGCCACACTGCAAACATACTATACACGTTAATGTAGGATGAGTTTGGTAATAAGTTACGAATAAAAATATGCATATATACAAACATCTGAGTAAACATAGTATTATGGCAATGAAGCATGCACTTTTCATACTGGAGTTTGTTTAATCTGCCTAAAAGCGATACTTTTCCCCAAAGAATATAAAAACTGGCATGGCCATGGGGTCGTGGACTGTGAATTGAACCACTGCTTACCTGCTTGTGATTACATGTGTCACTTGCTTCATTCTAGTTGCCTTGGAGTAACAGGTAGAATTTGGAATTAAGGAAATGTAATTCCATTCAGAAAACTGTGTGTGCATGTGAACAAAACCCAATTGATTCCATGCCAAAAAGTTTTGATATCTCCTAAGCATATGAAGAAAAGGTGAAAATAAGAATCAAGTGATGAATGGGATTATAGAAAACTAGGTACTTATGTAATTAAGTTTTCCTCTGAATGAATGCCTAGAAGTGTACTTAAAGATGAGATTCTTGGAAGGGTTATACATACTGATGATGTGGATGCTGTGTGGTTTTAACTACATGTCATCAAACACAGCGGGTGGCGTTGTGGTTGATGGTATAGAAGATGAGGTCATGAAGAGGATACTGATAAGTCATTGTTTTAAAGGCTTAAGTGGATCAAGTTTTTTGACAGCGATAGAGTGCATGGTGAGTAAGGGGAATGTGTGCTGCTCTTAAGACATCTAGATGGATTTAAAGGATTGAGTTTTGAGGGAGATATGAAGAGTGAAAACTTTTATTACTTTTGGAAAAGAAGACTTTGAGCTACATACAAAGCAAAGGTGTCACTTGGAAGATGACCTCATGCTTGGACTAGTGATTGCTATGTAAGGAGTAATGCAACTTTAGGTGTAATCTGCTTGGTGGGATCTGCAGTAATGATTTCACTTTGGTCTGTGGGAGTCAATGGACTACTTCAGAGAGGGAAGAATAGCAAGCCTGTTGTTGCTTCATTTGAGGTTGTTCTGTGTGCCACATTGAAGAATTTAATTAAAAAAAAAAAAATTATCCAGAAACTGGAGTTCAAGATATGTAGATTTTGAGCCAGTTGCTGGTCTCATAGTAGGCAGCAAAGGAACAGAAACATGAAGTTTGGAATTGAAAAAGAAAAAAGTTTTTGAGCCCTTCTAATTTTAACTGTTTCAGACTCATCTGAAGACATCAGGTTTTTTACATCTTAGGTGTAAAGACAATGGATCTGAGTTACCGTTATATAAAGTATAACTTACAAATATGTTTTGAATTAATTTCCCAAGGGTACCTTACAGAAGGTGAGAGAAGGGAGCAAACCCAATAGTAGTTGAATGTGGAATTGGGGAACATTGTCTACATGCAGTACTGATGGTGCATGGTCTTTTCATTCTCATTTATTTGATAGAGACAACTAAATGTGTTTTCCTGAAGAGATATATTGCCACAGGTATCAATAACATAGCTGAAAAGTACTAAACTAGCTTCACCCCCCCACACACACCCTGTCTTTTCACTTAAAAACCATTGAAGAGACAGTTTCAAGAAATTTGAAGACTGCTTGGCCCAAGGTTAGATTTATACAATGTAGATGATGGTCATGAGAATTACAGGAAGATGTAACTAGAAAACTGCAGTGTATATAGGATGTATTTATAGCTTGAGATATTTATAACCTGTCTGGTAAGCATAAGTACCTCTTAGTGGTAGGATCTGTAGTTGGGCTTTAATCTCACAGTGGAGAATGCAGAAGGGGGGACTTGCAGATAGCCTTCTTCATAGCCCAGCTATATTAATAGGACTATATTAATATATATAATAGTTACAGGACTTCTTTTATTATTTTAAAAACACTTTTACTATTACAATAATGGAGAAAGTGAATACATTTTTTAAATTGTTTAGTCCCAGGTGCAGGACCAAAGCAGGAAACCCACACATGAAATAACAAATTCCTTCCTGCTCAGGAGGGAAGAGCCTTCTTGCTCCTGTAGTGCTATCATAGGAATTGACAAAGCATCACAGAAGGGATACAATTTCAGTAAGTAAAGTATCTGAGTTCAGTAACTTTTGAAATGATAGCAGGGCCTACGCATATCAAAAGTGTTTTTTTAGGCTGTCTACAATAGTCTCGTGTGTCTATTAAACTTTAATTGTGGTTTGAAAGTCTCCCCTCCTGTAAGTATAGAGGCTTTAGATTGATTCTGTTCAAAATGAAAGCTGAACCTCCAGAGGAACGGAAGACTTACCTGTACTTTTGAGCTGCTGCTCTGCATCCTTCTCCAAGAGATATATCCTCTGCTTTGTGTGGTAGTTGTTCAATAGAAAGTGAACTTTTAAAATTTTCAGTGGGTATAAACTGCAAACAAAACATGCATGTGGTTTGGCTTATGTGAAGTTGATGAAGAGGACGAGGGCAAATGAATAAAACCCTTTCTCGAAAAGGTACATGTGTGTGCATGTGTGTTCCTGTGGGGTTTTTGTGGCTGCTTTGATCAGGGTTTCTTCTTCCCTGCATGTTGTGCAATATTCACTCTGGAGAGCACTAATATTAGTTGGTTTCTTGAATACAGCTGCAGCTGTAGTAAATTGAAATTAGTTTTGTTTTTGTTTCTAGTATCTTATACTATTATGTTAAACAACAAAAGTCTAATTTGAAATAGAATTTTACTTTTATTGTCTTTTCATTATTGCAAGTAAAAGAGACTTCTGAAACCTGAAGTTGCATTCTGTTTTCTAAGCAGAAATTGTTGGGAGCTCCCCTGTTCTAGGTTGTATTGTTTTCCAGTTTGGAAGAGGGAACAGGAATGCTCCTTTAAGTAACTCAAAAATAGAAACTGTATTTAGAAAACTACTTAGTAGTGTATGCTATTTTATGCATGTCTTCCTCATGACAGAGCTTGTTAACGAAGATGCAGGTTAGCTTTTTGTGTATTCAGGTCCATCAGTTGTGGTGATGCTGGTTGACTGATGAACTTAATACTAAGGCACACAAAGTGATGGGGGTGGCTGTGTTCAAGTGGGATGCATCATGTCCAGACAGGTAGAGGATATATTTTTTCCTGTAAGAGCTAATTAAAATGCTCTGGGGGACAAATTTCTAAACATACAAGTTTGCATTATAGGCTTGGCCATATTTATCAGGGTTGGAAGGAGGAGGCAAGTTTTGTTTTTTTGTTTTTTGCACTTCTTGGCTTTAAAAAAAATTGTTTTCTGAACTTTTCAGAATTATTATCTAAAGAACAATAGAAAAGCTATGAATAAGTTACGGTATGCACTGCACACAGTTCAGGCTTGCAGGAGAACTGGTGCGCTCAGGTGAATAGAGTTCTTAAGCCTGTTTAAGGAACCATGGTTTTCTTACGGGCTGAGGTGGGAGAGTGCTCCCCCTCCTGCTGTTACCTGTAGAAATATGTCAATTTGGATGCACTTTCAGGAGTTTCCCATCTCATCGGGAGTGCAGGATGGAACTGAGATTTCCAGTTTCCAAGATGACTATTCAAGAACGTTACATGAGACACAATCTTTGTATGTGTGCCCTCACAATCTTCTTCCCCAGTCATCTGCTGATTGCTCTGCTCTGTGTGTGCACACAAAGAGGAGTTCATGGGTGTACAAGAATGTGTTTCAAACTCCGAAAGCTAGAAGCCTTTGGGGTGTGTGAATCCAGGAGGACACGAAGGGTTTTAAACTTCTCAGTTTTGGATAATTTACATACCTCTGACATTTACGCTGTATATCATAATTCCACACCAACATACCCTTTGAAAGTACAGGACGGGGATGCGAGCAGAGGAAGCCACTGTGTAGTAAGGAAATTGGAGTTTTATAGAGCAAAAGAGAACATGAACCTGTATTCTAGCGGTGAAGACCCTCTTGGGGGAAGAGGAGGAGCGATAGACTATAGTTCTTCCTCAACACACTCTTCATGTAATTTATTGACTTAAAGATGTGAAAGTTTGGCACCCTGGACTGTCCCCTTTTCTTGGAACTGCCCTTGTGCTGGCTTTTGCTTCACGCTCTCTGAATGTATAGGTTTGTATAGCTACATTAAGGTTTGTAGCAGGTCTAATGTTTTCACATTTAGGCAGTAATAGCCTGTCAGCATGTTTTTACCATCGTTTGAGTTAGTGTATACTTTTTACCATGTGATACCTGTGTGGTACTGTAGAGCTAACATGGGATCTAGTCATAGATGACATATCTTGCCATATAGAAGTTGTTTTAAAAAAATCCAAGTTTAGCTTACCTTATATTAACTAGTTCCTGAAACATGATGTTTTTTTTCAGATGTGGAAAGTAAACTCAGCTTTTTTTACCTACAGAATGGGTGCAGTAAGGGGATTGCAGGTGAAAGTACTCATAATACCTTGTCCTGCCTGTGACCAAGAGCAACTGCTTCAGTACCTGAGACTAGAAGTCAGTACCTGTGGCTCATTCATTAAAAAACAGTATTTAGAGATGCTACTGGTGGCAGAGAGACTTCTTTTTTTGAAACTATGATGTGATGGCAGATAGCCCATGAAAGTGCTTTGTGAAAATGTAGGTATTCTAAGGAAGCAAGCTTGCTGCTTCTGTCCTTCCTGAGCCTGTAAATAGTTAAGTAATTGAAGCAGGGTAAAGATTGGGACCAGAACAGTGGATCCCTAGTGAAGGTTGTGGCAGTTTCCATTTTCAACTAAATTTGCCTTTCTGTCCTGCTAACCTTGAAATTACTTGTATGCTGTTCCTACCCATAGGATAATAGAGATCTAATATTTGTGTATCCTGCATAGAGATGTGTCTTCCAGCAGGCCCGGTGATGTTGAAGTGTTTTTGAAAAGGCATTGAGAGACAGCTGCAAATGTGAACAGTTGAGGTTTTGGTTTAGTGTTCAAACTTAAATTTCTTGGGAGTGTATATGAAACTTCTGATTTCTTTTAATGTGTGTACAATATTTAATGAAACTAGCACTTAACCTTAATTGTGTGTACACAGCTAATGCCTAACAGTTTTCAGACAATCTGTTTAAAGCCTCAGAGTGCTATAGCAAAGCAAATAGTAATCTCTTTGCTTTCAGTGGGATTTATAATTGTGGGTAACTTTTCACACTCAGAAATAAAACTTTTTAGGACTTAACATGACTTTTTTGGGAGGTGGGATGTTAGGTCATGCTAAATGCTTTAAGAATTTCCTAAGAATTATAAGTATACTCAGATGACCATGTAAATTCCATAAGCATAGAAACTACAGAAGGAAATAAAATCTTATTTTGGGCCAGAGTTTGGAGACAAATTCTGGCATCAGGTAACAGAATTTTTACCAAGGATTCATTTTATGCAGTGGCAAAGCCTGTAAGTGTCTCAGAATGGATGGCTGTGATTCATTAAAATAAATAAAATCATGTACTGGTTGCATAAATGACTTCTAAGTCTTTGCTTAACTATGGAAACTGCACTAGTTTAACTAAATGATAATGCTATATTGTGTCTAAATTAGTATGATTTTTGTGTGGACCAATCTTGGGGTTTGCAGTATATGTGAAGACTGAGAGAGAGCAATAAGCATAGTTGTTCTTACCGTTTCAGAGCTTGTAAACAATGTTAAACAGTTGAAATGTTTGTTGTGTTTTTTTAAAAATAAATCAATTACGAAGCACTTCTTGAAGTCACCAAAACCAGTGTTTTTAGTTATTTTTAGTCTTTATCTGTAGCACAGACTTAACGAAGCATGGTTTTTCTTGTTTTCTGAAGTGACTGAAATGATGAAGCTATAATCAAAATTTAGAGTATAAATATTTGTATAATTTTTAGTGAAAACTGTCTTCAGCGTTAGAGTAATCACAAACAATTATTGTCTAAAATGGGTTTAAAACTATAAATGTTATGGAAATTACATTTTGGGGAAGTATTATTTTATGAAAATAATGATTGGGGTGTGAGGGAGGAAGCTGAACTTTTTAAGGTAAGGTTGCAGTAGCATCCGGCGCCCAGCTGACATCTTCTGCGCTATGATTGAGTCCCTGCCAGTCTGTGGACATGGGACTCGCCTCCTTCTTAGGCCTGAAAACCTCACAGTATTCCTTGGGTAGCCCATGGTTGTTTCCCTTTAGTGCAGTAACCTGAATCTGGAAACACTAATCTCTGCTCTTTTAACTCTGTTGTTCTTTCTGTTCTGCCAGATGTTAAAGTTGGATGATATTTTAGATTCTTTATGGTGAATGAATGATGTCACTCATGCATTGTCTCTCTTCCTTTATGTGCATGGTTGCTCTTCCTTCCTTTTTCTACTCTGTATCGAATGCTTGGAAGGAGATGATTTGTGATGCTGTCCTTCTCCACCTAACCTGCTGCACCAATCTGCAGTCTCCCTTTGCCCCTCCTACCTCACCCCCTGCCAGATCCCCATGATTTGTTCTGCTCTTCATGCATTTCTGCTTTGCATGGTGGAGTACCAACTCCGAAATCTTCCTTCTCTCATCACTCAGGTTGAGGATATGTAGGCACTCTGAGGTGAAGTCCGTAGCGGGTTTGCATTGCCTTCCAGATGAAAGGCAGTTGCTTTCAGACTTGACCATCTGATGGTCTTCAGACTTCATCTCTAAATACTTAAATGGCAGTCACTTGAATATGATACTTGTTCTGATAGTTTTGGTTGGTTTGTGGGGTCTTTTATGCAGTGAAAAAAAAAAAAATGTAGTGTATATGGCATACCAAATTTTTGCTGGGAGTAACTGAGCTGCAGACCTTACTTCTTCCTTCACCTTTTTAGTGCCCTTTTTAGGAAGGTGGTGCATTTAGGAGATCAGAACAAGGGTTTATATAAAGCCTAAAACAGATACTGACTGGGGCCTGCTAAATAGTCTAGGATACTCTTTTTGGTAAGCCAGTCTCTTGAAAATGTACCTGCATAGCTTTTCCTGGTCCACACGGCTTCTATGACAGTGTTCTGATCAGCTGCAGTCAGTCGTTGATAGGAATAATTTTGCCTCTGCATTTTTGCCTGAAGGGAAGAGGGGATATATTTGAAGCTTCCTATTCTGAATGTTATAAATAATGCCTGGTTTAACATTTGTACTATATGTGTAGCAGGATTAAATAGTTATTGCCTACCAAACTCTAAACTCGTCAGTTTAACGTAATATAATCTGTTTAAAACTTGTATACATTTCAGAAATTTATATATTTTTATTGTATTTTGCAACATAATGCTTTCTTTCCTACTTACTGTAGGAAATTAAGAATGTGAGCTTGGGCAGATGATCACAGTCTGTGCATCATGAGGGTTTCTGAGCCAAAATTACTGGTGACAGTGAAAATATTGTGATATGGTTCTTGGTTTTAATGCTATTTAAAGGATGGATGGACTGCAGTGGTTGGGTATATGATGTGTTAAAGGGTTGATTGACTATGACAGTTGAATGTATTATGCTTAAGTAAGTACTGTTCAATTTCTAATTGGAAAGTAAAGTAAAAAACCCAACCTGTTTACAGGTGCTGAATTGATGGTCTGTTATTGCTATATAGTATATAATAGATTTAAAAAAAAAAAAAAAAAAAATCCTGTTGCGTCACTGCTTTTTGTGAAGCTTCAGTTTCTGAACACAACTGCATATTGGCATAATGTATGAATCTTCCACAAATTTGCCTCTACTGCAGTTGCAAATACAGTTATTCGAACAGGACAGCCTTTTAAATTTGGGTCCTAATCCTTAAATTTGGTTTCTAGTGACCTAGAAAACTGAACCTTTTTGAAAGTTGTAATTTACATTTTGAAATTTTGAAAGTTTGTAATTTTCCCAAAATCAAAGGAGTGAAAAAAATCTTCTCAGCTTATTAGCTCTGTTGAAGAAATAAGTCTGTTACTAGATAAGCATTCTTCAGACCTATCTTCAGTGACAGAGCAGACACCATACTCTTTAAAATTTTTGTAACTAAATTATTAATATGGTTCTTAAATATCAGATTAAAAAGTTATTTTCCTCTTAAACTGAGGTTGAATAACAAGAAAAAATATTACTGGTTCATCTGGTATAAAATATTGCAGTGTTGAATAACTGGCCATACTACTCCCTGTAAGAGATGAAATGGAATTAACCTTCCTGGTGACTAGTTGTTTTTTCAGAAGATAATGATACTCAATTGCTATATTTTAGAAGAGAAACTAGTGTTTAAGAAAACAGATACAGGTAGGAGATGCATTTCTGTTTGGATTATATTCTGACATAGTCAAAAAACTAAAACAAAACAGAAAACCAAACAAAAAACCCAACCCAAAACCCACTTAGTTTATCCGAATGGAAACAGTTGCAAGATAAAAATAATCCTACTGGTATGAATATTGTTTTGCTTTGTGCAATCTAAAGCAGTATGAAACTACGTTTTTTTTTTTACTGTGCTGACAAGAATGAGTGTATTCTTAACTTTCAGTAGCTGAGAGACCAGACCCAGTAATACAGTTATTAATGTAAATGGCTTCAAAATATATACTAGAGCCTGTAATTTTCTTGAAAACTTGTGTGTGAAGTGATAGGATTTGCAAACTCTCTATTATTAGGTTTGGTGTGGGAACATCAGTCTTTGTAGCCTTGAACTGCCAACAAACTTTGGCCTTTATTTTACCTTCAGTTAAAAACAACAACAACAACAACAACAAAAAAAACCAAAATGGGGGAGGGGGTTTGAAATAGGGAAGTAAATTAGTGTTGGCTAATGGCCATGTCTTTTCCTAGAGCAAGAAAAAAACAAATCTTGGAAAGATAAATGAGATTGTGGACCTGGACTTGTTTCATTACATGAATGATATGTGATGTTTTGTAAATTATTTATCAGAGCGAGTGTTTTTGAAATGGCTAAAGCACTGTCATATCAAAGGGAAGGAGAATGGTATGGTTGCCAAGAAGAGAATTTTTTTTTTTACTGGATTCCACTAAAAGAATATTCTTGCTTTTAAAATATATGTGTATTAAACTTTAAGTAGCAGTTAAGAAATGTCCACAAGATGCTGCAAGTGAACAGTTGTGCTTGGATAGCTCTGGACCATTTTTCTGCTGATGATATTGGTGTAGTTTATTTTTTTGTTAATATCATTTTACTCCAAATACAAGTGAGTTTACAAGTATAATGATGGGACAGGTATGTTGAATTATAATCTCCGAATGGCAAGAATAGTAACTAACTCATTTTCTTTTATTTGTATATGAATTGTTTTTAACTTACACGTTAAAAATTCTGCAGGAAATTGGTATATCCTTTCCCACCTATAGAATTACTAATCTCATTCAATGCCATCCTGCCAAAACTGACAAAGAATATCAACAATGTTTTTAAAATTTTTTTTAAGCATGACTGAATTGGAAATCTGCCAGTTTTATAACTTCAACAATTATTTTTGTCCAGGTAGAAAATTAATATTTCAGCTATCCATGTAATCCATAATGGAGGCCTTAGTGAGACTAAAGACTGCAGATTATGTTTGTTCCTATTAGTTACTAGAAGGTAATATTGCAATTCCCTTTTGTAGTTTATGGAAGAAAACAGTCATCTCCATACTTATGAAGAGTCTTTGGATCTGGCCATCTTTTATGTATATTCTTTGGGGTATACAAATATGTCAATATTCCAATAATTGGATTGTGAAGAGATGAACGGTGAGCAGACCTTCTGAAGACTAAGCTTTCAGAAAAAGTACTGTGCCTCAGGGCATGGTTATATGGAAGTGATTGTAGGCTAGGGTAAGGACATGGGTGTTCCTCTTGGCTGGGTAGGACAGCTTTACCTTGCTGGTGTCGGTGTTCTTTGGAATCTGCTGCTTGATTTAAGATGATCCTAAAGCTCAATAGTATAAACCTAGTTTCAGTATTTCTGTATTATATTGTGTTGAGGTATAAGGGCACGGAACTGATGCCTTCTCAAGAACACCCTTAAAAATCACAATTGTTCACTTCCCAGAGCTGTAATGGAATACGATTCATAGGTGAAGTGAAGATAGTCTGTTAGCTTTCTAAGTATTGTGGCATACAATGGAAATGTAAAAATGAAAGGTGAAAACCACAAATAATTACTTCGTTATAGAAAACTAACAGCATTGCTTAGCTAAATCTGGAAACTATGAATTGGCAAAAGAAACTATTTTAATTTTTTATTTGTTGTAATACTAGCTGCTAGAAGCCAGTCTGGGAAGATCCTCTATTATTTGAGTATCCCATTTGAAGAAATAGTTGCACATTTTATTTGTTACAGATCTGTTTACAGATACTTTTATGTAGGCATTAATAGATTAATATTTTGGATTATGCAGGCAAGTAGTTTCATTAAAGCTCTAAATGCTACTGCAGAAACTGGTTTGGGGTATTTAGTCTCTGATAGTTTGTCACATAGCAGATTAGGAAGGTCAGGAATCAATTCTTAATTCTTTCTCTGAAAAGTTCTGTGTATTGCTTCCAGACATTGAAAGATTTGCATGTTTGTTTTATTCCAGTTGTATCATAGCTGATGGGACTCAGACTGGAATGGGTAACTGTTGATCTGTTGAATCCATGTTTTTTTACATTAAAATGGTAGTTTCGCAGGGAGGTGTGAGTTATATTGGATGGAAAAGTAATAAAGTATGTCTTAAATTTGAGTGTTTTTGTAAAAGTTACCATTTTCCTTGTGGAAAGGAACTGTATTCATCTGTAATACAGGCCAGTTTGCATCTTGATCTTGGAGCATTATTACATCTGAAGAACAACTGATTGCATTCTGGAGTTGAAACTGTGTGTTCATGAATGATGTCCTAAGTTACAATTTTTCCTTGTTTTTGTCAACACCAGACTTGTATCAGGGAGGTTTACATGGATTAGTACACAAGGTTGCTTATTATGGGCCAATTTAACGTTTATGGAATATGTTAAGATAATGAACTTTGCTATTCCAAAGTTAGTAAAATGGACATTTGTCTTGGTAGTTAATATGTAGTACAACAAAATATCAGGTAAAAGTGATTTTTCTCAGCTTAAGTGTATGAGAAACAACAGACCACTGAGAAAGGCTTGCCCATCTTTGTAGTTTTTGTTAAGACAAAACTGTTTTTTCTTAATCAAGCTAACTCTGTCTTTTTACTTCTAAACCTAGCCACGAGCTGATCCCATCCCGATATGTAGCTTTTGTTTGGGAACAAAAGAATCAAATCGTGAAAAAAAACCAGAAGAGCTGTTGTCCTGTGCAGACTGTGGCAGCAGTGGTAAGTTGGCTGAATTTACAAATACTAGAAATGTTTATGTTTAAGTCTGTTTTTAAGGTATTGAAAATACTTTAAACTTCTGAAAGTCATCTTCTTTTTGGACAAAGATTGAGAACTGAAACAAAGGAGAGGGTGGAAGAGACAGAATTTTTTTTTTTTTTTTTAACTAAAATGTTGTCATCTGAATAGCTACAAATGAGAGGGGTAAACTAATCTTCACGCCAAAAGTATAGATGTGCTGGGGAAACCAGCACATCTAATGGGGGAACCACACTTGTAAGATATGGGAATTCTGGTTTTGTAATTGATCTGAAAACTCAGTTTTGCATTGTGACATCAAATAATAATGAAAAATTTTGCTTGCATGGATATGCAACAATTAGGAAGCTGAATAATAATAATAATAAAAAAAGATTGTGTAGCAGTCTGTGATCCTATTGCTTATCTCATGTATCCAATTAACTTTTAAATAAAAATCTTTCCTTACTCAAGTGGGAATTTGAATAATATTTCAAATAACGTACTAAAGCTGTTAGGCACCTGTTACTTTTCAGGCACAAGACAGTGACTCTCTACTGATCATTTGTACCTTGCTCCTGTGCATTGCAGCAGCTCTTGCAGACTCCATGTGGCTGTTCTGAATGCAGGTGCTTCCCTTAAAGTGAGCGACTAGGTTAATTTTGAAAATTAAATACTGTAGCACACCATTGCTTTGCGCAGTGCTTGTGCATGGATCATACTAAATGTATTCTTGGTCTAGATTATTCCTGATTCAGAGGGATTTGACTAAAAAACTTTGGCAAATCTCTTTAGCAGCTCTATGCCATAAAGCTTTTTCTGGTGCAGTTGTAGAGTTCTGGATGTGAAAATCCTCTGATCAGTTCAGCTATCCTGAAAAAATCCTGTGTAAAATAGCTTTATGTTGGAAGAGGAGTTATTTGGCCAGTATAGTTGGTCAGTTGAGTGGACTGCTTTTGTTTAGCTGTGCCACTAAAAAAACTTTTGCCCCCATAAGCTTACATCTGCATTGGGAAGTACTTTTGGTAAAGCTTTGCAATGTAGACCAGCCCGTGCCAGTTGAAAGACAAAATAGCAGTGCTATTTAGTCACAGGCTGCAACATCCCAACTGCTTGGTGCTACCCCTTTGTGCTGGCACCTGGTTGCATATCAACTGGGTTGGCAATCAAACGTAGTTGAAAGACAACGAGGTTGATCAGTTCCCCAGTCCAGTTCACTGTGCAGCCATATACCAGCTTCCATGCCAAACTGAAGAAGAGGGAAGTGCTCAGGAGGGAGATGAGTAAAGAAGCAGTAGGGTCTGCATAAGGCAGCACTGTTTTTGAGAAGGCTGGAAGTGAAAATATTGTTTCAGTGTCTTTTGAATTTAGAGTCTACGTGTATCATCATTTTGTAGGTGTGCTGAAGTTAGTCTGTCTTGGTTACTGTAATAGCTACATAAGTACTTGAGTAAAAACAAAACTGTGGATCAAAAATGTGTTCACAGTTAAACAGGATATGCTTTTAATTGTGTACTTCTGAATCTGTCACCCCGGACAGATTCTTTGTATTTTAGCCAGAGTGTTTTCTTAGGATGTTTAAGCAAATGATTAAACAGTCAAGTAAGGAAGGGGCTTTTTAACCCCAGTATGCAAAACCAAACCCCGTAGATTTTAAACGGTCTTCTGGTTTACAGGTTTCCTCTATTTTCAAATCTGTATTCTAATACTTGGATATTTAATAGGATTTATGCTTGGTTAGACTCTTGTATGCAGAGTTTACATTAATCAGGTGAGCTTAGATATCAGACACTCTTCTGTTGTATAATAATCCCCTGGTAGGTCTAAGACGCTTTAGAACTGGAAGTCTTGACTTTCATGGATCAGCTTCCATTTGAATTAACACTGATACATTCTCTCTGCCTCATTAAGACTAAATTATCTTTAATTAGTTCCTCAGACGTATTAGATATAAAGAATGAAATGTTGAGACTGCCAGTCAGATTGCTGGATGGTTAAACTTTAGCTACTGATGCCTAACTAAAATAAAAACCAATCTCAGTGCAATTTATAAATAACAAAACTTCACTCCAGTGGAGGTTTATTGTAATTGGATTTGTAATTTTGCACATTGCAGTGTATCTCAAAGCTGGTCTTGCTGTCTAAGAAACAGAAAAGAAATTATGTGTTGCACACAGCATGCAAATTGTTCAGTCGATCAGAGATTAAATTGCAGTGCCCACTACTGGCATGTCTGCTTTCCTTTATGGTTTTGTGTCAGTTGTTTGTGCCTCTTCAGGTAATGCTTCTGCATTCTGAAAGCAGAAACTATCTGGATATCTGCTCATTTCATTGATATTACTCCTATCTTGTGGTATTTGGGAGGATAATGGATTTGGGCAGTAGAAATGAAATGCACTGCTATGTCACTTGGCACGGGGCATTTTCTAAAGGAGTAAGGTGAGGGATGTCAGATGTGAGAAAACAAATACTATTATGAAAACAAACGTTGCTCCTCTTTCCCCACTCCCCCTTGCTTTTTTCCCTATCTTTTGATTTTGAAAAATCGATGGACTTGAACTGGAATCAAACTCTACTTTCATTTTCCAAATTGAGAGGTGCAGAAGAAATTAAAGAGCTACTGCTGACAGATTTTAAAAGGGAGTTGAAGATTTAGAAAGAGGAGGGAAAAAAATTAGAGTTACTGGGGAACTATAAAAAATATTTTTAAAAAGGGGGGAAAAATAGCTGAAAGTAAAATACCTGTAGGTGCTGTCCTTTCAAGTAAAAATAGTATGTTAGGCTGAGAAGGCAAGAGGGTTGCCGATCAAATATGGGTAGGGATGGAGAGAGAGCAGAACAACAAAGACATCAGTTGGGTCAAGAGGAATACGGACGGAAAATGTTTGGAAAGGACTGTGCAGAGATTACTTTATAAAGGAGATTTAGCATACGCTTTAAGGGAGTATGGGAATTGTCTTGATTATTGCTGTCTGTGGGAGTATGTTGGCTAGTTGGATAAAATGAACTGCTAAGAAACCTGCAGGTGGCAAAGCCTACTACATGCCCAAGAGAGGTGCACTGATCCGCTCTGCTCATAGCTAAAGTCATCCTAAATAATGCTTTCTACCTAAGAGGTTATCAAACACAAGGGGGTTTTTTGTGAATTACCTTATACGTCAGTTCCCAACATTTGTATCGAAGTGGAGAATAACTGAAGGTGTTGGCATATCTAATTCAGCACTGTACATAATTGTTGTCACTGATAGAATGCTTGTTCTTTTAAAAGACCAGTTGTTTCGTCAAATCCTTTGAAGAATGAACAAGGCCCAGATTTGCAACAAGGAGATGAAAGTGGGCAGGTTAAAGGAGTTGCCTTCAGTCACAAAGGAGTGAGACGTTCTGTTTTCACTTCCTGATCTACTTCTGCCACATCAGTCTATCACAAATCTTAACCTTTTCTAACTGGGAAGGATAAGAATGAATTTTAAAACATTTAATTTTTAATAGCTTTGTTTTAAAGTAAGCCTATATGTATTCCTGGTGGAAATGGCCAGCTTTCATAGGTCTTAATTTCCAGAAATCTGTTAAACTTGTGTGCTGTATTAAAATATTGATGCTGCTGAGGTTTAAAAGAAAGTCGAGTGGTTGAACCTAGAGAAATTACCATCTGAAACTCTTCAAAATAGAGATTGATCAAGTGTTGAAAACCTCTTGGCAGATGTACCAGCTTCTGGATATTGAGAAGATAGTACGTTCTCAACTTCAGTTTAGATCAGTTAGAGCTAAAATACTGTGGATTTTGGAATGAGAGACATGCTTTCCCTGTTCAACTCTTTCAAATTTAAAGAAACTATCTGTAAAATCACTGAAGGTCACAGTGACTCAGTTTGACTGACTCAGAAGTTTGTTGAACTACGAAAGTTAAACAGAATCCCTTTTAAAAGTGAAACCTGTGTTGATTACCACTTCATGTCTGGTAGGCAACCCTTTACTTGCTATTGTTATATTTGCTGTATGTCAATGTATGTCCAAAATGAAGAGTGTAAGTTTTAGCTATTAAAGAACAATACCATTATGGTATTTTGAAATATGAAAATTTCTGTTCTGTCTCTGCTAGTGGGTACCTAGGAAAGACAGTAAAACAACATGTCAAATGCATAGTGATGATTCCCATTTGCACTCTTCCAGCCTCTAGTTATTTGCAGCTCAAGGACTTGGAGTTGCAGGCATAATCTTCATATTTAATACCAATGGATTCTTTTTTTTTTTCCCTTCGATTTTTGCCCGATAGTAAAAATCTAATGCTTAAGGATATTAACAGATGTATTAAGCTGTGTAATTGCTTGAATGAGAAATGTTATGTTGGTAGATAACAGAGGAATAAAGTAACCCTGTTATACCTAATCTGAGCATAGTTACCAGTGAGAGCCAGTGAGAGCAGACGTTTCTTATGTTAATACTTCTCAGTTATTTACTTAAGACAAAGTTAAAATCAACAATTTAAACCACAACTTACTTGCTCCTTGAGGTAAATAACTTCTGTGCAGGGTAGATAATGAATTAAATGTACTTATGTGGAGGTAATTGGTTTATGATTACAGTTTAATGTGTTAATGTAGTTGTTAAGTCCGGGTTGATGAAATAAGTCTTTCTGTGATATTGATTATTAATATCAGCCACTCTAGGGAGCTTTTTTCTTAGCATATTTTTTTTAAATCATTTGCTCAGCTTTTTTGAAGGGAACAGTGTAGCATCAAATTCAACTGTGCAGTTACAGAGTATATTTGTCACTTTCAAGAAAAATAGTCACTTGAAGTGCATACTCAGTTTTAACCACAAAATATTGTTAACGCATCTTAAACTATATGCTAAGAATCAAATGGCAATGCTTTTTCAATATCTTTTGGTTTTGAAACTACTCTTTGAATTTATTATTGATTCTCCTTTACTAGTAGATTATATTCCTCTATTTTGAGAACACACAATATTTACACAATTGAAGTTGTCTTTTTAAAGTTTAACAAAAAGCAGATTAAGCCTTGGATACATACAATAAAAGGAAATAAAATGTGGAATTTGTACTTACTAAAGTGGCTTTTGCGTTCCATCAGTCATCTTTGCCATTCATACCTCGGTCAGTTAGAAGACGAAAATACCAAATGCTCATGGATTAGCCTTTATTCTTGTTTATGGTGGTTTAGCTCAGCCTTGGACTGAGAAACGGTGGATGGAGACAGTCTGAATTGCCATGACTAGACTGTTACCTGGAAGAAACCATGCATCCAGACTCTTGCCTAGTGAGAAGAAAGCATCCTTCATGCGCTTCACATTACTGCAGCCATCTATAAGTGCAGTGTGGCATCAGGGATTCTTATCTCTCTGAAAACTTGTGTGTTGATGTTCTTGATAATCTCTGAATATAATACTGGCAAAAAGTGTTTCCCAAAAGTTCTGAAAACAGCTGGTGCTGGTTCCATCCTGTTGAATTTTAGAGTCAATCTTACCAATCTTAAATCTCAAGCTTTAAATACTTGTGGGTTTTTTGTTTGTGTTGTGTGGTTTGTTTTTTTTTTTTTTAGGACATCCATCATGTTTGAAATTCTGTCCTGAGTTGACAACAAATGTGAAGGCCTTAAGATGGCAGTGTATTGAATGCAAGACATGCAGTGCATGTAGGATCCAAGGAAAAAATGCAGTAAGTTAGACTGTTGAGTGTTATCAGAATTTTCTTTGTTTACTGTAGCTCTATACTTAGCATATGTGCAAATACAAATCGCTGATGTACAATGTCAAGCAATGCTATATTAAGTCTTTTTTTTTTTCCCCTCTTCCTCCCCACCTGCCCCCCCCCTTCAGGATAACATGCTTTTTTGCGACTCCTGTGATAGAGGGTTCCATATGGAGTGCTGTGACCCACCGCTTTCCCGAATGCCAAAAGGTGAGAATAAAAAAAACCTTTCAATGAAAGTACTTTCATTCACAGTCGTTTCTCATATTAAGTGACCGAAAGATCTTGAGCATGCTAATTATTCTTGCCTTGGTAAATAGTATGATTTTAATCATGTTAAAGCAAATACTTTATTTTTCTTTACTTGAGATTTTTTTCCTCAGGAAAATAGTAAAGGTCTGTGGTCCATTGACCAGATGAATTCACTGTGTATTGAGTTGTTGACCAGTCTATATAGAAGGTTGAAGTTTTATGAAGGCAGAGCTGGTGAATAGAGCTTGCTTCTTCATGCCTTTTGTAAGAGTAATGTTAAAAAACACAGACAAACAAAACACCTGTGTCTTCAGATTCTCTAATATCTAGATTTCTGATGCATAGCACCTCTTACTTCTGCTCTCACATCTTTATGGCTTTCTCTATTTAATCTTAAAGACACACTAAAGACTTCTCCAGCTTCCTTTAATGGCAGACATAGTCATCTGCCGTTAAAAGGATGCCAAATTCAAGTCCTTGTATATTAAACGTATCTAGGTGTATTCTGGTATTTTCTTACGACACTCTAGCCTAGATTGCTTAGTAACGCACCTGTAATTTTTTCCCCGTTTTAATTGTGTCTGAAGAAAGATCTAGGTAGTTTGAGGAGGGACAAGCTGGAACAGAAATTCTTCTAAGAACCCATTTGCTCACAGTCTTTTCTGTGGTCTTTGTTGCTTCTTTTTTTCCCCTCTTTCCATGAGCACCTTGCTTTCAAGTATTTCAAAGTATGTGTAGAAGTGGATCACTTCTCTCTGTCCACTTCACCTTCCCTATGTCCTGTTCATAAGGTAATTTGCTGATGATGTGTACTTGGCATGTATCTTGGTGGACACCTGCGATAGAGATTAAATAAACTGTGTACAATTAAACTTTTTTCCTTTATGTAGGGATGTGGATTTGCCAGGTCTGTAGACCAAAGAAGAAAGGGAGAAAGCTACTTCATGAGAAGGCTGCTCAGATAAGGCGACGATATGCAAAACCTATTGGAAGACCGAAAAATAAACTAAAGCAACGAATGTTGTAGGTTTCTCTTGATTTTCATTTTTTTTTAATGTTTCTGAGAATGTAGTCGGGTAAGAGTTGGTACAGGTTTGACTGCAGTTTTTAACAGTATTTCAAGTTTTTTATATACAGTTAAAAACTGTAAATAGTAAAGTTGGGGAAAGTAGGTGACAAGTATTCTAGTATATGCCTTTCAGCCAAATGACCAATAACTTCTGAATTATGGGGGATACTTTTTGTGTCATGTCAGAAGGTGATGAAAAAACTTACTGTAACTTACTTTTCTAGATCATATGATTTTTAAACAAAACTTGTAGCTATAGCAGATGCAAATACAAGTCTGTATGATGACATATTCCACAGCTATCTTTTTAGGTGTAACTTCAAATAATTGAAGTACATACAGAATCTATACTAAGTGGATAATAGTGAGCTACTTATATCCAACTTCAGGTGACTGTTCTGCTCAAAGACCTGTTAAAAAATTGTATAAAAATTACTTTAATATCAGCTCACAAAACCCACTCCAAAAAGCAAACTATGCGAGTATACAGAAGTTCTGGTTTCAGTGGTACTCTGGAAAAAAGTATTACTTGACTTCTGCTGTTAAGCTGCCACTGGTTACTAGGGAAAGACGTTGCAATTTCTCTTGCTTCTCAAGAATGTGTTTATTTAAGAAAAGAGAGTGCTGTAATTCTTTTGGCATCTATCTTTCCAGGGAACACTGTAGTTGGACATCTTAAGGCTTGGTTGGAGGATTGTTTAAGTAGCGTTCAAATGCTGAGTTGACATTACACTGAGTGTTAAACAGGAACAGATTCTGTGTTAACTCCAGTAGCATGTTGCCCTCCATCACGTGTTCCTATCCACATACGCCTTTCTTTTCCTCCTATTTAACTGTTTGGCCATGTCAACTCAGCAGCTGAAAAGCTTTCCGGCTCTATCTACTACTCATTCTGTCATGTGGCTGTTACACAACCATTTTTCTTTATAGTCTAAACACCTGTCTGGTATTCTTCAGAGTTGCATGGTAGCTGCTATAAAACTTTTCCTTTTGCAAAATAAGGATTTCTGGAGCCTATGGAACCAACATGTAAAAATAGAAGGGGAGAAAAAAAAATACTCGCAGTACTAGAGTACAGCACACTAGTCAAGTTGATGTACTTGGTACTGTGCAGCTTGCTATATTCCCTTTCCCTTCTCTCTCTCTGACAGTATCTCTTGTCTTGCCTTTTTGGTCCTTGTCCAAAAGTTCAGTGTATGTTGCTCTAGGGAAGCAGTACAAGACAAGGATCAAGTGTGGCACTACATGAAAGTAAAAGATGTAGTTGTAGTGGCTCATGAGAGCGTGCTGTTAAAGGAAGAGTGGGTGAACCATTCTTTTGCCTTCTCCATTTGCCTCCTGACTAAATAACTTAGGAATTTGAAGGTAATTGAAATAGCCATACAACTTCCAGTGTTTTAACTGAAATTCTTATATATTGTTCTGTGTGCATTATAAAATTATTCCCTATATCTCTAGCTACACCTCTGGTTTTACCCCTTTGAAAACTCATAAGCCTTCAGCTCGAGGTTAGGATTCTAATGCAGTACTGCCATCTTACTTCTCTGAAATCATGTCCCTGATTTGGGCTCCCACAGTGGATTTAACAGTAATGTCTGTCTGACACACTAATTCTGCTTCTACTCCTTCCTCATATATGTAAAAGAAAGGTGGGAAAGATTGTGAGGGTTTTACTGTTACATTTTGCTAATGGGATTTTGAGCTACAACTTTTGAAGCAAGTGTCATGCTAAAGGATGCAGAAGCTCTCTTGGCATTGGATGATGATTATGAATATTTTTAGAAACATTTTCTTTTCTTTGTAGCTCATGAGCCGCATGAGCATATTACAGTAGTACTTGGGGGGGTTCTTTGTGTAATAAATTTGCAATTCTGAGGGCTCATGTAATCTTGTTTTGGAAAAATAGTGATTAGGAGATGGAATAAGAGAAGATACTCTTCCTCATGGATTCCTATTTAAAAGTGATCGTGGGGTACAGAAGATGACAGTGTCATACATGAAAGTGTGGGGTCACATGAAGTACTGGAAGGTTAGCTAATGCCACTTAGTTCTTTTCATGTAGTACAAAGAAAATCTGTCCAGTAGTAGTGGAATAATTTTTTGCCTGTTGACCATCTGTAGGAGGCCCTTCACAGGCAAAGTACTGTGTAGGATTAACTAAAACCAGGTGTGTGTTGGCCTCTGGCACTGATGGTGATTACTACATCTGGTAGTGAGAATAGGTCTTGTGATGGACATAAGCTTATGGCACCAAAGGATTCAAAAGACTTAGAAGTTTTTGGTTTTGTTGCCTCTTAGGAGCTAACCAAATTTAAGCATGTGTGAGTGGAAAAATAGTTCTTAAACTGGTGAGCCCTTGGAGTTCACTAAACCAGATGGTAGCCCCAGGCTGTTCAATCTCTAATTAGAAGTAACCTGTTGGAATTAATTACTTGGGCATCTCAATTAAGAAGCCAAAATCTGTGGAAGAAAACTTTCCGCTGCAAAGTAAATAAGCTAGCTTCAAAGGGCAGGATGGAAAATGGAATGGAAGCATTTGATGCAACGATGTAGCTTTGTTTGGATTTGCAATTTGATCATGCCTCCTGATAGCTATTTCTTTTACTGCAAATAATTTTAAACATTCTGTTTCTATATACTTACAATATACTACTCTTCAGTATATCTTTCAATGTTGTTCCTCTCTTCAGTCATTAGTGATCATTCTGCTGTCACAAATGTTGGCTTTCAGCATGCCCTTTTTCTTCCTAGCGTTTAAATAACATTCACCACTCTTCCTTCTTAACACCTTCCATGTTAGGCCTCATCGGCTTATGGCTTTTCTACAAAGACCACTTGGTCTTACAGTTTTACCCTTTCCTTTCCTTTGCTATTTTTGTTTTGCTATTGTTACAATTTATAAGAAGGCAGAGTCAGTTTCTTTTGTTTTGTTGTTAATGCTCGTCATAAGCTGCCTCAGTTTGCTTTTAGGTCTTTGGTGGTAATTTTTGCTATTAGTGTTAACATACGTAATCCAACAAGAGTGTGGAAAAAATAGCAGTTTCTTGAAAACTGACTGTCTTGCTTTAAAGGACCAGTAGACTTTCTCTGCAGTTCAAGCAAATGTAGTCTGAAGTTAAGTGTTTTCATATGCAGTAATTTATTAACACTGAACATGTGCATCTCCTTTGTACGTACAATATATGTATCACTCTATGGTGACAGAGCAGTTATTGTGTCAGACACAGTGCATTGATGTTTTTCTCCAAAGAAGCATGCTTTTGCCATGCCTAAATGTAGGTTGGGAGGCTGTATACTTGGGAGATCTTGCTATCCCAGCTGCTTCTATTTATATGTACTGTGGACTATCTTTTAAAGAATGGGGGGCAGGAGGGGTAACAAAAAGAAAAAAAGAAGTCGGATGTTACGTCAGTGTGAAATGTATTTCAAAAGTGCCTATGTCTTCAAATTTCTTTAAAGATTTTTACATATAGGGGCATATGTAACTTGTATAAACTGTAATACTATTTGGCAGTAGTTACAGATTTTTTTTTAATGCTGATTTTTATTTTCCAAATTTTTGCATAGGTCTGTAACCAGTGATGAAGGATCCGTGAATGCATTCACAGGAAGGGGGTCACCTGGTAGGGGTCAAAAGACTAAAGTCTGTACCACACCTTCATCTGGTCATGCTGCATCTGTGAAGGATTCAAGCAGCAGATTGCCTGTTACAGACCCCACTCGGCCTGGTGCCACCACCAAAATCACCACCACCTCCACCTACATATCTGCCTCTACACTTAAAGTTAACAAGAAAACCAAAGGGCTCATTGATGGCCTTACTAAGTTCTTTACACCATCACCTGATGGTCGCAGATCACGAGGTGAAATAATAGACTTTTCAAAGCACTATCGTCCAAGGAAAAAGGTGTCTCAGAAACAGTCATGCACTTCTCTTGTGTTGGCTACAGGTACCACACAAAAGCTAAAACCTCCACCTTCTTCACTTCTACCCCCAACCCCCATCTCTGGTCAGAGCCCAAGTTCGCAAAAATCCAGCACTTCCATTTCTTCTAACTCTCCCCAAAGTTCTTCCAGTCAGTCAAGCATACCCTCCTTTAGTAGCCTTCCTAATAACAGTCAGCTAAAGGGACTCTTTGATGGACTCTCTCATATTTATAGCACTCAGGGACAGTCTCGAAAAAAGGGACACCCAAGCTATGCACCGCCCAAGCGTTTGCGTCGTAAACCAGAATTATCTTCCTCATCAAAATCTAATAGCCATTTCTATGGAAAGAGAGAGGTCAGGAGTAGGTTTATTTCTCATGCCTGTACCTCTGGGTGGGGTGTGTCTAGAGGACATGCTTTTAAAGCAGTTGCTCACCTCAAGAGAACAACTTTCCTTAAAAAGCACAGGATTCTAGGCAGATTAAAGTATAAAGTGACCCCTCAGATGGGGACCCCCTCACCAGGGAAGGGGAGCTTGGCAGACGGAAGGATTAAACCTGATCAGGATGATGGTAAGCAAAGGTGAAAGCGCCAACCAAACCTGCGTCCCGTCCAAAACCAAAATTCTTATATTGTCACATAGGTCTTAGCTATTTCTCTTGTTCTTACTTCACTTTCATACAAAAGCAATGAAACTTTGACCTTTTATCTAATGCTGACTAAATCTCCAAAATGTTTTGGTTTTTTTTTTTTTTTCCTGACTAATACCACACCACTTTTTTTATTATTTTTTTGCATCTGTAGTGGCACTAGGAGCCCCAAATGCCTTCATAATGTTGCTTATGACTGTGTAGTACCGCATGAGTAGCCACTTTCATGCTACTTTCGTGTTCTCCTCCTGCCCTTTCTCTGGCCGTAGTGCTGTCATCATGATTGTGTGCCATCAGTGCTGCTTATGGTGGGCATTTCAATTCATTTCCCTCTGCTCCATTGCTTTTTCATGAACGATTCCATCCTGCTAGTTTCCACAACACTTGATCTGTACTGCTGTGAACTACCTTTTTTATAATTATTTTTATTTTAGAAGGAATGTATTAATAATGTTCGAATGTAGACTTAGCTTAGTATTGGTCTCCAACTTTTAAGGGCAACTTTTTTCTCTTATTTTTATTTTTACCTTGTAGAGTATACTGGAGTTTATCAGGTGGCATAGTTCTAGCGATAGAATATACTCCATTTCATGAGGTTCAAAACTAATTTAGTAGAACTGGACTGTACAGGTTTATACAGACAGACAAGCAGGTACCAAAAATAGCTCATGCAACAGCAAACTACAAAACAAGAAGGGGGGCAGGTTTCATTTCTGTTACTTAGTAATCCCAAATTTAGTTAAAATGAGGTGTCATAACAGCCATAGTTGCTACAATCCTACTTAGGAGTATCACTTTTGTAAGGCACGTGTAACCTTCATGTCTGTGAATAAACTTTTTGCTGGTTTTAAATAACAGATACTGAAATCAAACTAAGCATCAAACAAGAAAATACGGATGTATTTCTGGTGGGAAGTAAGGACACTGTTACACAGGAGGATTTGGAAGTATTTAAGCAGGCTCGAGAACTTTCTCTGGAGGTAAGAATCAAGTTGCATAAAGTGTAGCTATTTCTGTAAATAAAACCTCAGTTCATTTTCGTATGTCTGTTCATCTTTGTTTTTAATATATTCTTTTTGATCTAATGTGTCATGCTTGCTGTGAATTTAATTTGGGAGATACTGTATACACAGTTACATTTTCCTAGATAGGAGATAAGACATCACACTGGAATGGGTCAGATCATTAAGTGACACTTGGGATAGATTTTGAAAGATATCCTTGAGCATTTTGGACACAGGACTGCCACTAATTAAGCGTAGAGATTAAGCATAGCTCACATCCTGGTCAGGACTGAGAGGATGTTGGTTGGTAAGAATGTGCCTGAAGATTTTTTTCTTTTTTTTTTTTTTCCCCTCTGCGAATAAAACAGCCACTGTGAAAAGTTAAGTCTGTCCCAGCAAATCCTGTTTGATAGGAGATTGGGTTTAGGGAGTTCATGACTTCATTTTACCCAATGATTTAACACACTTTGAGTTTAAATACTACAGACTTTTTCTAGCAGTGAAAATATTTGAGCTGAATCTGACTAGAACTGTTTATACCAGCTGGTGTTAATGCTCTTCTTTAATGTATGTAGTGGTAATCTAAAACTTGTGAAGCCTGAGCTGGTTGATTTTGGGTGATTGATTGGGGTTTTTTGCCAAGGAAGCTGGACATGGCAGCTGAGTCGTCCTATAGCAAAACAGACTTTTACTTTTCTGTGTCTACGAAATGAGCAATCAGTATCTTTTGAGAACCTGGGTCAGACGTGAGGTGCATATAATGTTTCAGCTGCTGCTTTTTATAAAATCACATCATAAATGAGTATGTCTTATAATTTTTTCAGTAATGGAAATCAATTTTTTTAAATTTTGTTTAGTGTACAAGAACGGACAATACCTGCTATGGGTCAATGCAATGACCTCTTAACTCAGAGTGTGTTAAACCAATAAACTCAAACGAAGTTTAAAGATTCAACTTCATTATTAGTTTGTACTTCTGTTTGCTTGTGGAAATGGTTCTCATATCCTCCTTTCTTTGTCTTTCATATGCAGTCCAAAAATGTTAGGTGGTAAGACTTCTAAAATCGGTGGCATTGAAATGACTTTTTTCCCCCACCTTTCTTCCTTTTTTTTGTTTTTTGCCATCCTTTTAGAGTCTAGCAGTCATTTTCTGATCAGCTCAAATTCAGTATGATAACAGAGATTAGTGTGTGTTAGTATACTGTTGACTGTTATGAAGTAAATTCCAGTGACTCCGGAGGGTTCTGCTGATGCCTTCTCCCTCATTGTTTTGACAAAAGGATAGCTTTGAGCTTGAACAAGACCCGTAGAGAAGTCCTCGTGCTAGGTGCTGCAGAAGAGAACTGAGGCAGTTGTGCCTCCTGTTTGGCTGGGCCATGCACCATCTATTTGTATGCACGCACTTGTAAGCACTGCTCACTTAACTTCATGTTTAGGTGTTTGGCAACTTGAAAGAAATTTTCACTGTTCATATTTGGCTGCTTGCAAGCTCTGTCCTCTTACCTGTCCAGGTTGGAAGAACTTAAGCAACTGATTTGTATACTTCAGGTTTCTCACACCTTCACTGAGTGAAATTGATGATTTAAAGCTAACTTTCCTTTTACTTTTTCTAGAACTAATATTTTGCTTTCATTGCACCTGACAGAAAATTGGGTGTAAAAACACTGGTGAAACAACTGGGCGATATCCTTCAGTGATTGAGTTTGGAAAATATGAGATCCAGACCTGGTACTCTTCACCTTACCCACAGGAATATGCAAGGTAACGAGTTGTCAAGATTGTCCTACATTGTTGGAATTTTTATTAATGTGATAATTGTAATTTATTTTATTATTCTTTTGTAATTGTTTATAGTTTACAACTTTTAGAAGTAAATATGCTTTCAGAATTTTAAGTAAGAACAAGGATTTATCTTGACCTTTTTTTTCCCCCTAGTTCTAATCAAAGATGCATTTTTAAAAGACTGATTTTCCTAGACCTGCATAAATATAATCTTGCAGTGTGTATTGGCATGGTTTCGTTTGGGTTTTGGGGTTTTTTTTTCTTTGTTTGTTTGTTCTGTTGTGGTTTTGGTTCTTTGGTGTTGTTTGTTGTGTTTTTTTGGTTGGTTTTTTTTTTTTTTTTTTTAAACCATTGCAACCAGGTATGTCCACCTTCTGGCCATTTAGAGCAATTAATCTTGTTTGTCATCCAGAATTTGTTAACCTCCTTTTTCTAGGGACCAGGGAGAAGTCTGAGTATTCTAGAGAAATAAAGTCGAAGTAAGCAATTCATGGCAACAGTGTCTTGTTTCTGGCCTTCTTTGCCAGGGTGCACCTCAGAGTCAGGCAGAGAGCATAAACTAGTATATGTGCTCAGCAGACCTCTGCTGATTTTTGCATGTGCTGAAAACAAGTGTTTTATGAATCCATTGGATCTGTGGCATGCATGGAGATTTTCAGAACTGTGTGTTTATCAAGCTCTATTACTATAGCAAGCAATCAAGTTATGTGGTCTGTTCCAAAATGTCTTTATATAGCATTATTGTAAACTACCTTTTCTCACCATCCCTCCCATTCCTAGATATTGTCATCTTTGCATGGTGGGAATGAGGGATATATAGTGAATTGGTAATATAAAAATCAAGGGCTAAAACAAGTGTAGAGAGCATTTCTATTTCCTCTTATTACCACTGCTTTTATAGTGTTAATGTTTTATTTCAGTTACTTTTTTTATTCCCTCAATTTATATCATATTGTGAAAGAAAGAAAAAACAGTTAAGTTCCATCAAGTAAATTAATCCCGGGGAGAGGCATAATGGTGGATAATTATTAGTATGAGGCAACAGTGGGATGGCATCTGTAGGAGGCAGCTTGGTTCTTGACTCTGAGTGCAGTGGGATTACATCATGGAACACACAGTTCGAACTACTTTTTGTGTTGTTGATAAACTTTCTTAGAATACTGGAGTAGTGGAAACCATTGCTATGATCCCAACATGATCCCAGGATGTGTCAGTAGCTTCAGAGCAGATGAAGATTGTCCTCTGCTCTAAAACTTTGTAGTAATTGATTTCTGCAGCAGTCTTCCACTGCTTCATAATTTAAAAATGAAGGTAAATAGCCATAAAGATCACTGAAAGGAGAAGATTCTGGTATGTAGAATGCTTGCCAGCATTGTCTTACACTGGGCGTGTGGGTTACTTGTATGTAGTCTGAACCAAATCCTTCCCAGAGGAGTACAATTATCTATGTTGCCTGTGTCACGGAGATGTGTGGAAGGGGGGACTTTTTGCCTGTACGCAAACTGTTTGGACGGGCATCTGTGTTCAATTTAAGTGATAGTTTAGGTGGAGGTGAGGGGGTACAGTCCCACTACAGTTTGCCATCCCACTCAAGTATTTCAAAGACAGTGGAAAGAAAAACCATCTCCTAGCCCTCCTCACATAGAAAATAAGGAAGATTAAAAGGAAGGAGATTCCCTGTATTCTGCTGTGCACCTCCTTTATCTTTATTGGAAGAAGAAGGGTGATATTTGAGGTATGGCTCTAGTGTGCCTACTTTGGTAGAGACCACAGAAAAAGCTTAGGTGGAATGTGGGAAGGGGGAAGTAACTGGGATCTGCCAGAGGCTGAACCATAAAACAGCTGACCACAGTCCAACCCTGTTGAATTAGGTTAATTGTGATTGATTGAATCTGATCTTTTCTTATCTTCCCTTTCTAATGGCTGATGTGTATGTTTAATCATTCACTCTAGTGTGATAATTTTTTTATTTTTAAACTTCAGCAACATTTACTCATGGTACCTTACATTTAAATGGGGAGGGCCTTTCACTTTGTGGTAAGTTTTTTGTATACAGAATTTGATATTTTTTTGTATAAAACATCTTTCTAATTTTCATACAGATTACCAAAGCTTTACCTGTGTGAATTCTGTCTTAAATATATGAAAAGTAAAAACATTTTGTTACGGCACTCAAAGAAATGTGGCTGGTTTCATCCTCCAGCCAATGAAATCTATAGAAGAAATGATCTTTCAGTATTTGAGGTAGGTATATAAAAATCTAAATTTCTCAAAGTAACTGGTTTTTAGACGTTACAGGCCAGTTGTAGAACTAGTGAAAACTTTAACAGAATTAAGTATTTCCTTGGAGATTCTTATACTGCAAGAACAAGTCCATCTTCCCTGTCCTGTTCCACCTTGCTGTGTTCTCTCACAATTCTTACTTCCTTTACTTGTATTTCATGCATAACCCAACCTCTTAAGATACTTTTATAGCATTCATCTTAGATGGGGACTGCAAGAGAAGCACTGTGACTGGATTGCCTTTCTCTCTCAGCAAAAGTACCTCTTGCATCCATTCATTTCTGGCTATTTGAATATCTTAGGTGTAGGGAGAATACTAGTATGATGTACATGCTTCCAATATATAAAAGCAAGGAAAGCAGTTTGTTTATTGTTCTAAAAACACAAATGTAGCTACTAAGTGCTTTTGCCTTCCTTTTGGATGTTTGAGGAACTTGCCCTGAAACATCCTGGTTGGGTGATGGGGTTCCAATCCAGCTTTGTCCAGAACACACTGCCTTTAGTTTAGAAAGTTCAGAGTTGAGCTTGTGGATATGTATTCTTTTATAACCTAAATTACTCTCTTGGGAGACAACTCTGTTAAAGTTTGGGGTTTTAAGGATATCCTGGACAATGGAATTCTGTGTTTCAAATAGCATGACTGCCATTACTAAAGCTATGTATTAACCTCCACATTCCTGTGTCTCAAGAGTTGTTACTGATTGTATAAACAGAAAAGACTGCTGGGGTTACTAGGACTTCTTTTGAGGCTGCTTATCAACAGCAATATTTAGATGTGTATATTGATAACTTTTTAACTGTAGGTATCACAGATTCTACTTGTGTTTTCATATTTTATGAATGTCTGTCATGCTTGGTCATTGCCATTATCTGTTCAAACAATGGTAGATGCAGTCTTGAAGTGCTTACTTGAATTAGAACAAGATCTTAATATTTGGTTCACTTATTTGGTTTTGTGCTATTAAAAAAAAGAAAAGCTATTTGCATCAAGATTGCTTCCTTCCTGACTTTGGCGCTTTTTATAAAGATTGTAGATCTGCCAGCAAAAGACTTAAGTTATAAACAGACTTAACTCTCTTCCCATCAAGAAACAAAATTGTCCTAGTCAGTCTGAAATAACTTACATTTTCTCTGTTAGCAGGTGTTAAGAGCTGTGCAGCGTACAATAGGCAAATCCTGTGTACCAGTTCATTTTTATTAGCTACTGCCAACACATTAATAAAAACTTCTTTAAAAAATAAAGTAAAATACCAGTCTGAAAAAAGGGCTAGTGGGGCATCAACACAAGAAACACATGGAAAACAAGGTGCATGTGAAAACAATGTCCTGACTCTTTCTCCACTGCTTTTATTATCTTTCTTTACTTTAGGTACTTCAATAAGCACTTATGTTAAGACTTTTGAAATAAAGTGGTTTTTTTTATTTCAAAGGTTGAGGTCAGTTGTTACTCTGGTAACCTTAGAAACTTACTCATCAGTTGATGTTCTTCCCCAAGATACTTTCAGGAATTCTGTGCATCCATTTTCTGTTTGACAGAATGAAGAGTTTGTGGTTTCCTTAATGCTTTCTGTTTCTTGAGAGATAGAAATGTGTTTGGCATTTAAGATTTATGTACCTCTGCCCATAGCATGACTTTGACAGATTTGAGAGAAGACATTGACATAGTTTTACTACTATGCTCTATGCAAGAAACTTTTGACAGATGCTTGCTTTTGAAGTTGCAGTCATGTCCATCCCTGTCCTTCTCCATGCCGCCCCCCATTAAAAACTGATGAATAAGCTGTGTTTGCCTGGTATTTAAGGAATTTTTTTACATTTCTGTACAAATGTTCTTACTTAAAAAGATAGCTTACATAATTGGGGTTTTCAGGCTTATGGCTTACCTAGTGGGGATTTCTACTTGGTTAATGTTTGCATTTAATTTGCACACTTGCTGGTAAGTGGGAAAAGGAATAAAAACCATCTAGACAAATGGAGGAGACGTATGAGAGGTTAATGTATTTGGTAGATTCTTGAGTGCTGTATGCAAGCTTATTCCGATTCCTTTAGAAACAGTAGCTGTCCATTAAATGTTTTTTCTTTAATCCAGATAATGCAACTATACTACTGAAGTCACCTTGAAATCCCTAAGTATATCCAAAGGGTTGGGGTTTACTCAGATTTGTACCTAGGATTCTATCTAAAAAGAAAATAGAACAGAGTATGAGAATGACTTCTTTTTCAGCATGGTGTGCATACCATTTGGCTGTCTCTGAGAATGAAATATACCTAGTGACTTTATCAAAGAACATCAGTACAAGCAAACCTTTTCACTAAGATTATTTAAAAAAATGCTGTTGCCTTTGAGCTGTCCATTTCAGGGAGTAAGTAATTGATCTAGGAAATCTGCATCTGTGTCTGGCTTTTCTGTAGCTGTCTGACTCACAGCTTGACTCTTTACACTTGTAACATACCTAGACTAATTGTAGTACTTAGCCTGAAAATTTACTTCTCTTCCTGAATAGCGTTTTAGTCTAGCATAGAAGTTTTGTCTTGTCTAATTTATCTAAAACACTGCTGTGATTGATATGTAATGGGCAACTCATTCATTGGCCTTACATCTTAAGGATTCAGCGTAATACACTTCATTGCTGTGGGTTGTTTTTTTTTTTTTAATTGTTGCACAGCTCTGCCTTCTAGCAAACGACAGTTTAATGCAGTTTTAACTAGTACATTTTTGTTGTCTGCCCGTCATTCATTTTCATGCCAGGAATGAAGTGAAAGAGGTAAGTCTCACTTGAACAACTAAAAGGTGAAGTTACTTTGTTTAATAAATCAGGATCCTTGGAGGATACTTACAAATGCAAAGTAATTAGTACTAACTGGAGAATTCTTGTTTAACAAGAAGCTGCGGCATTTATCTTCTGAACCTTAATGTGTTGTTTTTTATGTAACACCATCTTGGTCATGTTTCCTTCTAGGATATGATTGATTCAAGAAGTTGTTTTGTCCTAACATGTTGGTGGCATTGGAAATAACTGCATCTGTCTTGCTTTCTAGGTTGATGGAAATGTGAGCAAAATTTATTGTCAGAATCTTTGTTTGTTAGCTAAGCTCTTTCTGGACCACAAAACCTTGTATTATGATGTTGAACCATTCCTCTTCTATGTCCTTACAAAAAATGATGAGAAAGGCTGCCATTTAGTTGGATATTTCTCTAAGGTAAAAAAAAAAAAAGAATTTTTTGAACATTTGTAACTTCCCGCTCTCTGTAATATTTGTGCCAACAGCAAAGAAAAACAATTCAGAAGCTTGAAGTCTTCTCTATAAATCTCAAATATAATGTGCATTGTCTCAAATACACTTATACTTTCTTGTCTCAAAGACTGATGCAAATTGAGAAATTGTATGTACATTCAGCCACATGCATTGGGGTTTTTTTGTTGGTTCAATTGTGAGGTGTTTTGATTTTTTTGTTCTGTTTTTTTGTTTTGTTTTTTTTTTCCAGAATGTGTTGTGGTTTCAGTTAAAAATTAAATCTTTTTCCTCCCCCTACCATTTTGCAATAGTGTACCAAGTCTTAACTTCCAAAAGTGCTAGGCATTTGAAACGTTGATGTGTTCATGGTTTTACTGCTAGCAGTTCAAGCTGGCTATTTGGACATATATGGCCAGCTGTGCTCATCCCTTGCGTACAGTCTGATCTGACGCATTTACTCGTTGTGCTGAGTGTAAGAATGCAGTGCCTCTCTTTATGGTGGATGCCTTCTTCAGAGTGGTTGTTTGTATTGGTTGTGGTTTTGCTTTGAATTTTAAAGCAATAGATGGCTGCTATAGACAAAGATAATATGTATGTGGACTGTCTTGACAAAGATGACCAAAAATAACGGTGAAGTACGGATGGATGTGTCTGCAACAGAAAAAAGTTTCCATCAGTCCATTAGAAACATGATTAATTGGTATAGGTACTCAGAAATTCAGTATTTCTTGCCCCTAGTATCACCACCTCCCTCAGTATATAATTTTCTTTCTTTAACAAGTGATTTGTATGAAGATACTATTTTAAAGAAGTCTAAAAATCATGTCAGAGTACCTGCATATTGTAGTGATCTCCTGGGGGTCTGACCAGTTCCTTCTGAGATGTGGGCCTTGCTGCGATTGAAGTAACAGTGAAGTGTGTAGGCACAATTTGCACTGTCTCTTATGTCAGTCAGAAGTTCTTGTGGCATGCAAACATGACAACTCTGATATAGGCAAGTATTTTCTAGTAGATTTATTTAAGGTTAAGATGAGTGTCTCTTGATGTTTGTTCCTTCTTTCAGCAAGGATGCATTTTCTTCCCCTGCTTCACCCCTGTTGCTTTTGGCCAGTCTGTCACATCTGATAATCACAAGTGTTTTAGCTACCAAAACTTAGGGGGGAAAAAACCTCATCTCAAATTCCACTGAAATTCTGAAATTATTTACTGATGTCATGTGTGCCCCCCCCCCCCCTTTTTTTTTTTTTTTTTTTGGGTGGGGGTGGGAGGGTGTATTTTTGCTGGCAGAAATGCTCTGGCTTTTCTTCCCTGGTTACAAATACGTTGCCAGGATGTGAACTTCATACTAGCAGCAGTCTTGAGAGTTTGAGAAAAAATACTTCACCATACCATAGAAACTAAGAAACCTTCTGAAATATGGCATGGGTATCTGCTCTCACAGCTGAAGAAATGTTTGGAAACCAACATACTGGCATGTGATCCTGTCAGTGTCATCACTGGTCTGGTGTCATCTTATGTGTGGAGGCTGAAGTGATACATGGTGTCTTAAACTCCCCATGTGCTTGCCACAACTTGTCAGTTATGCTGTCCTGGATATATTTGGTTGATTTATTTGGTCTCCCTCAAAACTACCTAGTGCTGATTTTGGGGGTATTTTTTGTGTGTAATCTTCTAAAGGTAACAAGGCTTCAAGGCTCTTTTTTTTAACCAATAAATCTGAAGGGACCTATAACCATACATTGTTAAAACAGCTTCCCAGTTTGGATTCTTCCTTCTCTTGTCTTAAACAGTTAGTGTAGCATTTGCCTCCATTACCTATATGTTTTTGCCTCCATTACCTATATGTTATATGACTTCATTCTGTCTGAAAGAGCTCTGTTTTCTGAGCATTCTGCCTTAACTTCGATTCAGGTGAGAAGCATTCAGCTTTGAAACAAAGTTAGTATGCTTCAAGTAAGACTTCTTAGTTCCATGGATATGGGGTTCCTCCCCTCCACCCCAACCCTGTGTTCATTCAGAGGGAGAAGACAAAGATGGAAACTAGCAGGCACTTAGTGTAGCAGTTGCAAAAAATACAACTCCATCATGTATATGGATATTATTTTCTGATTTCATATCCTTGACAATGCTCAGTGAAGCATGAAAATATTTTTCTCTTTCTCCTGTCCTCCTCCTTTACAGCACTTAAACTTCATTATGATGTTTAGACAATGTATTTAATTTTTTAAGATGCTGAGTAGTTACCCTTCAAAATATTTTTATTATGTTTGATACTTCCTTCTTATAATTAAATATTAACATGGAATTCTTTGACTTTGGTACTGACCTCATGCATCTGTTCACCTTATTGGGATATTTTACAAGGACAGTGGCAGGTGCACGCAATTGCCCACTTCAGCAGTGCTTTGACATACTTGATCTGTTTCTCCTTCCCACAGGAAAAGCTTTGCCAGCAGAAGTACAATGTCTCCTGCATAATGATCATGCCCCAGTACCAAAGGCAAGGATTTGGAAGGTTTCTCATTGATTTCAGTAAGTGAAGTGTTTTATTTACACTTATGATCCAGGTAGCTAATGACTGTTATAAAAAATTGTAACATATGAAACTTTATTTAACTTGCTTTGTTGTTTTTATCAATAGATAATGGGATTTCTGTTTATATTTACATAGGATAGAAAAGCTCCCTGAAGTGAAAAAACTTACTGCTGCTCTGTTATTGTACTCGAGGAAATTGAGAATGAATCTCTCAGCAGTAATATTAGCTTACAAAGCTATTACCCTGAATGAATTGTCTGAATTACTTGCCATTTTGCCTTGCTCATTAGTATAAGAAGAGGCAATTATTTGTGATTAAAGTTAAGAAGGTGTTAGTCCAAGGCATTCTCTACATTCTAATATTTCTAACTTATATCTTCTTCTAGCTAAAGAACTCTTTTAGCTGAAGAACTGCTCCATAGGAGGAATGTATTTTGGTTTTTGTCTTAAAGTTCATCCCTCCCTTAGTGGAAATTGCTACCAAAAAAAGTGTGGGTGTTTATGGCTGTATGTGTACTTGCTGCTTTATTTTGCTGAGTTGTCTGACCTGTTAGAAAGCTTCAGGCACACCTGTTTAAATACAGATTTGTTATTCAACAAATGTTTAAACTGCAATGAAACTCCAAACAAAATCGTCGGAAGAAACTTCTCAGCTAAGTGTCCTCAGTACTACTGAATTCAACTTCCTACTGTAATTTAGAGGGAGGATGATAAGGAATTAGTGTATATTGTATGTGGTTAGTTTTCATCGTGTTTTTTGAAGCACTGTAGAATTACATGACAATAGAGATAGTTAAGATAATGGGATTCCTGCCCTGAAGGTGTATGCAAGAACATTAAAATGCAAATAAAAATACATTGCAGTATAACAGCAGGACAAAGACAATAATTTGTCACTGTAGACTTTTCAAATTCTGTGTCTTGTAGTGTTCTACACAGCATGACTACACTGGAGTTCATAAAGATACTTAGGATGTCTCATCATTGTATGACTTTATAAACAGTTTTCACTATACCCCTGTGAGTTAGGTAAGGATGGTTCTGGACCACTTAATCCACCACTGAAATGTATCCATTACTGGAGCAGAACACAACAGCTGTTCCATTGTGTGCCTGCTGCAACCTTTTAGGAAAGACAGTGAGAAGTACCACATATTTCTGGAACTGTGGCGTGAACTTTAAACTTACTTAGGTAGAAATTGGCCCTATTTTAGGTCTAGGATCCTTCTTGCCAAAGGAGATGGGGAACTCTTACTAGGTGCAACTGGTAAGTACTTCTAGGCTTTTTCTTTGGTTTTTACTCTGTGGTGTCTTTCAAAAAAAGCACTGTTAACAAACACTATTCTGGTTGAGTTTTCAATAGTTATGTCTGCAACACTGATGGCACAGCTATGAAAACCTGTGGATTCCACAGAAGGTCTGGATATGGATATGCTGTGTCTCTGGATCTGTGCTCTGTCTGTTACCATGCCATGTGCTACTTAATCTGGAAAAAATCAGTAGGGTGTTCTGTCCCTCATCCTTCTGGAAAACTCTGGAAGCACATCGTGTTGTTTGAATCACTAGGATTTCTGTGATGACTTGCATCATCACCTAATGGTATCCTTAGCTGGAACCTTATCTGGTGCTATTCTTCTGCCTTTCCTCTTTGCAGATGTGTTCGTATCACAGGTAAAGACTGCAGCTGTATACATGCTGGGCGTAATCCAGAGAGTAGCTTCAGCTTCTGCTGTAACTAACAGACTGCCCACTCTGAGCACGCAGTCTGTCCTTCAGTACCTTTCCACAGTGTTTTCCCTTTGTTTTCTGGACAGAGGTTCCCGTAACTAACTGGGAATCAGACTGTCAGTTTCCAACAGAATGAAGAACCAAGAGGTGACTGAGACTCTGTAGTGAGTGAGGAGGTGCAAACCACATGAAAGATAGTGAGAGAACTGCGTGTGGCTGTTTTTCCCTAGGTGTAGAAAGGAAAGTAAAACTTAAAGGCTTGCTTTCCTAGGTTCTATTTATGTCCTTCTGCAGGATGGAGGCTGAATGCCATTAAATGGGGCAGCTATAGTCTCATCTAGATTAGTGAGTCCAAAATCTGTCTTCACACACAAAAAACCTCAAAATCAATTGTTTATTCTTTTCTTGGAATTCCATTTGTATTTCTACCTCCTATATTGTAATTGACTGACTACCATCTTCTTTGTACTCCACCGTTTCTGTTCACTTGTGGTCTCCTACGTTGCTCTAATTGGCCTGAGAAGATGGGATATAGCAAAACCACAGTTATTCTAAACTTGAACAGAGCAATCTTATAATAGTTTAAAACATTTTTTTTGCCCATAACGTTATCTAGATTGTCATGTTCTCATAAAGTTTTTGGAAGATAAGTTTTATGTTCTGAATGTTGAGTTTCCATTTGTCATGCGGATAATGCATCCAGCCTGCTCTATTCTGAATTCTGTGAAACAGTTACTGGTACTTGTCTTTCTATAACAGTAACCAGAGCAGTTTTTAGACTAAAATAATAAAAATGTAACTGAGCAAGTAATTTTCAGAAAATGATAGTTAGAAACCGCAAAAGGGAAGGTCTCAAGAACTGTGTGCAAGTGGTTGACTGCTCACATTACTTTGTATATATCTCGACACTTGACAGTTAGAAAGGCTGGAAAGAACACAGCCTTAAGCCACTACACAACTGCTTTGTCAGCAATCTGGTGAAAATGTAGTTTATGGTACAGAATTTGCTTCTTTTTAGGTAAGTGAAATACATTTGTTTGTTCGTTCAGATTGTGATGCATTCTTTTATCTTGAACTAATTTAATCTTTACAGATAAGTCTATGTGGTCAGCCTACAATTAGCAAGGGAAAATAAATTACTTTCTTTTGCTGAAACAAAAATAGGTATTTGTTATCTGACCGTTGATGTTTATTTTTTTCAGTTTTTTGCTAACTACCTTTAAACTTAGCTGTATTTCAAATAGAAACTGATAATGCTGCTATTTCTTACTCTGTAGACACCATGATAAAGCTTTGTATAAGGTCTATCTGCCTGTCTCTTCAGGAATCTGTAATTTCACATTGGAAAAAAGATTTTTTGGGGGAGAGTACTTTTAACTTTTGTGAGAAGAAAGTGTGCTGTAAAATGCTTCAGGTCTCCAGCTTGATTGTCTTCAGGAAAATTTTCATGTGTAGTTTTCTGTATGTCATTGGTCATTTAAGTAGAAATGTTGTTTTAAAAATACAATATATGTGTCTATCTGTTTTTTTAAAGCCTGGTAAGGTTTTATTTTTTTGGTAGGGAAGTTATGGGTTTTGACTGTGATTAAAAACTTGTTGGGCTGTTTAGAAATCAAAATAAAGCTTAGTTCTAAATATTTATCAAAAGGTGAAACTGTTGATTTGTAAAATTGCAGACTTGATATGGCTTCATTTTGCTCAATTTACTTTACCATAAGATAAAATCACTTCAAGCTGTTTTGTTTCCTAGAAGCACGTCATAGTGAAGACAAAATGGTTTGCATGAAGTTTTCATTTTGTTTACACTGAGTATGCTTTATTAAATATTATTTTATAACAGTCTGGTGACTTTTCACATAGGGAAACTAATTTTTACTTGGAGTGTATCTAAATGAACAAAAGCAGTTCCTGAAAATGGATAAGGGTCTTAATTTGCTTGGTCTCAGCTTTTACAGCATTGATAATTCTTGCCAAACTTCTTGGGTCTGGGCTTTTTGGTTTTGGGTTTGTTTTTTTTTTTTTCATTTCCTTGTTCTTGTGTATGGTGAGGTTGACTGGATTATGATTGCAGGGTTGTACCTGAGGGAAAATAATTGACTCTGCATGAATCTTTTGTATTTACTGCACATGAAATTTTGGGCAAGTATACTCCAGTTTAAGTTGATCCAGAAATAAACCAGAGAGCAGGCTTTTATGGTGTAAGATCCCATTCTGGGTTTTTTCACTTCATGTGAACGTATGAGTCCACTTGCGATCATTCCTGTCACGCAGATTATATATACTTGCATTTGGGTGAGTCTTTATATGTCCTCTGTCAGTTCAGCCTACATTGCTGTTGTGGTTTTGACAGTGCAAGTACTGACGCTACAGTGTTGTAGCTGCTCCTCTCTGTGCAGTCCCATTTCTTTTACAAACTTTAGCAGCTTCTGTATACAAGATTTTTTTTCTTTATTTTCTTGATTTGAGCTCTTACAAAGCCTAGATTCTTCATCTGCTTTCTGTTTCTATTCATTAGACTGCAGTGCCAAAAAAATTAGTATTTCTTTATTTGGCCTATCTAACACAGAGAGTTCCATATTACTAGAATGGAATACTGCAGTATTTCATATTTGTTTTCTGTAAGTGTAAAGCAAATCTTTTGATGCACAGTTCCACACAAAGTTCATCTTGTCACAGTCCCATATTTCTGCTTACTGGATTGCAAATTCCATGCTGGAGGCCCAGCAGCAGTTGGAGGAAAAAATGCATGTGACAATACTAGATAAACCTTTCCAACTGTTCTGGCTAGTATGTTGATGGTTCATTTGCATGACGGTAACAACTGGGTTCAACACTTAAGGAGCAGAGTCCTTGATAGCCTTTTGTTGTTTATCTTAAGTATGTTTCTGGTCCAACTGATTGTAGCAGTTTCTTCCTCCCCTTGGGAACTCCTTCTTTTGATTTGGTTTATCTGTTCATTGTGAAACGATTATTCTTGCCTGAGAGCAGAAACCTGTTTTAATGATGCTCGGATTCTGTTTGGGCTACATATTTTCTTTGTTTTGGGCTCTGTGGATTTTTTTTGTTTCACTTGTCTGTATGTTTGGTAAAGTTGGTGCTGACATTTTGACCTTTTGTATCATTGCATGCGACTTTTAATGGCTGCCTTTTTTTCCCCACTAGCTTGAACTAACCCCTGATTCCCTTCTGGGAGGTGTAGCTCAGTTCTTTTTGTGAGGAGACCATGATAGGCAAAGACAATTCAAGCCTGTCAGTGGAAGAAACAAACAGCGTTTATATTACCTAAGAAGTTGTATCCTGATGTAGGAAAAGTGGCTCTGTTAAATGTCCTTGTTTGGCCATTTCCCCAAATCTGGTATTTGTTTCTTGGTCAAGTATTTTTCTTCTTGTGCCATTCAAACAGGTGAGTAAATCTTCAAGTCCAGATTTGCAGAAGCAGCAGAGTAGCAGTACTTGTGCAACAGCTAGTGTTCAACACCAGGGAAGGCAAGTTTCCAAGGGATGAGAGGAACAAAATATTGGCTCTAACAGTAAAGGGAAAATAAAATGTTAATGAAAGGTTATGTCTTTCCTCCTAAATACTTTCAATGAGTAAGCATTAGAGCAATTGATAAAGGAGGTCAGTACCATTATGAATATTTGTAAATTGGTAACAGAGAGAAAGATCCGCTTTTTTGCTTAAAAGTCCGTTAGGTTAGGGGTAGCATCCGTTAATGTATGTTGCTTCTCAACAGGAAAAGGCTCAGCAAAGGCCTGTGAACAAGACTTGGTGGGGTGGAGCGTTCATTTGCTGTATACAGCTTTGAAGAACTTCACTGAAGATCTGGAACTACAGCCTGTTTCGCTGATCTCAATTCTAGTCCTGTCTTTTCCTCCACTGCAAATCGCTACAATCACTTGTCCACATGCAACCGTTTAGGGGCTTTTGTGCGCAGAAGTTGAATCATTGAAATATTGTGGGCTAAAAGTGTGTGGGGAGTAAGGACAAATGTCCTCGTAGGTTTTTGTTAAACCCAGATCACGTAGTGAACCTGTATGCACTTTCATTGAGAAGTAAGGTACGGTGATGGAGCAGTGAATAGGCAAGAAAAGGATGAATATCTTTGTAAAGTGCATTCTTGAATTCTTTCCAGTTTGCACTTGTTTCAGAAGATCTGCATCTCTCTATGCAAATGTGGAAGATCTTCATTGCTTAGGGCTTAGTCATGCAGAAGTGGTAAGAATTGTGGATTGAGTCCAGGGAATTACTTTAGTCACAAAAGCTGTCCAACAAGCATTGACAGGTAACATAGGCCTGTATTGACAGTGGGTTTATTTCCTATTACCAGCAGTTTTGAGACAGTTTTGAAACAAGCTGAAAAAACTGCATTGCATGAAACCTAGGATAGTCTTTAGGCACAATTTAAGGAGATTTTGAAGAGCATGAGATTTTTTTTCTGGTTTTTAGTGCAATTTTGTTCTCCTTGTAAGTTTGGTAAAGAGGTGGTCTAGCGTGTAAAATCAGTTTTTCTGTGAAAGAGAAGAGGTTTGGTTTCTGCTAAGCTTGAAGAAAAACATTAATGTAATGCAAAAATAACACTGCTTATTTCTGAATATGCTCAATTCAACCAGCATTTTGTCTTCTAGGATCCACTAGTGATTTTGAACTTCCTCGTGGCTCCAATACTTCAAAAGCTCTGTCTTGTGATACAGACAAAAAGTTATTTTTGATTGAAAATAAGAATTTCTTTTAGACAATTTTGGGCCTAGTTTTCTCACTCATGTCCATTACTATGTCTTGGGTTTTTGCAGTGTCTTCAGGAGTCAGGGTTGAGCTTTCCATGGCTCGTTGTAGTTTGAGCAGTGAGCTTTTCTTCTAGTTCCATCTTCCACACTGGCTTTCTGGTCCTTGGTGTATTAAGAAGGTTTGGAAATGTTGCTGTGACAAAAAATTGATTTCATAACTCTCTTATCTCTGGTTTCTGCTGTACTGTTTCTAGGCTTTCTGCTTTAACAGCAAATTAGGTTACTCCTATGTGGAAACCTGAAAAGCAGTGAGTTTTTGTCAAGCACCAAGTTTGTGCAGTTGTCCAAAAAAGTAAAGTTGAACAAAACTTGAAACTAGTAATGGACTAACATGTGACCTGTCATTTAGGGCAACATATAGCTGGTACTAGGATTTGAGGAAATGTCATCCCTGTTTTGAAGATGAGTAACTTTTTTTTTAATTCCAACACATTTATTGTATTTAAGTGGTAGAATAGAGAACAATGCTGCCTGAGGTTTTTAGTGGCTCTGAGAAATTATTATATTAGTAAAGGAAGAGCCTTGGAAAAGGTGAAAAATCTTTGATGAAGGGCTTTCACTGTTGGTTGGAAGCTGGAATGAGGCAAACGAGCAAAACCATTACACAGTATGGAAATGGTCTTGTTTCTTCTTTTAAGATTACTTGAACACAGAAACAATGACAGGCTATTAACAGAAGCACTAAAAGGGCAAAAAAGTGTGGAAGTAATGAAAAGATACATAGTTTTCTTTTTCATTATGATAAATTGAACATAGAACAAAACAGCATAGAACAATTCACACAATTACTTTGCTGTGTAGCCTTAGCTTGTGTTGTTTTAAATAGCTGCGTAGACTTGCTTTGTAACAGGTTGAAGTGGGGTAAACTGGTTTAAAACTCTGTATTCAGCTGGAAGCAAGACACACACCTTGAACTGAGAAAATTCATGAGTTAGTGTAAAGAAGACAAGTTAACTCCTGGAAAACAAAGCAGATGGCGGGAGGTAAAGTTGGGTGCCATAGTGGAGCAAATCTGTTAGGAGATATCAGAGGCAGAGTGTTCACATGTATGGCATGTAAGTTCTGGTATGCTTATGGAACCGCTGGGAACAACAGCTGATACCTGCCTGCTGTTAAGAGCTAGACCCAGGCTGCAGTGGGCTGTAAGTGGTTGGATCCACTTTTTTGGTATGTGTTTATATAGAATTGATAGTCTAAATCCCTTATTCTGGCCATGGGAAATAATGTATTGGCCAGAAGTAATCTTTTGGAAGAACTACTTCAAGAAAACAGAAAGAATGTTTTCTTAATGTATAATTACTTTAATCAAATATGGATATGAAGTGGAAATAACATTAAAAAAAAAAGAGGGTGGCTGTTGAATGATGAAGACTTTCTGTAAACAGCCTTACGCTGTTCTTTTCCAAAGTCTGATGTTAAGATTTTCTACAGTTTGCTGTACAAATGCTGAAACATAGCAGAAATATGATCTAGGAATAAACACACTTTAAAAAAAAAGTTGTTTACAGTTATACTTTGCTGTGCTCTTTAAACAAAATTGGGATGGGGATGAAGTGGGACTAACCAAGAGCATTTCAGCATTCCCTTTCTGACATTATAGTCCTGAAAGAACTGTTTTGTTATTGCTGAGGGTGTGGCAAACAATGGAGTGTGAGAATGAGAGGGTGAGGGTGGAGAGGAACAGGATTTTTTTTAATAGGCTTTATTGGAAAAATGTATTCGCAAGCTATGCTTATGAAGTCAACGCCACAGATTGAAAGTTCTGTATAAAAGAGGCCTGTGTCACTTATTAACTGTGGTGTTGCATACTGAATCATTATGTGTTTTGTTTCAGGTTGGGGTTTTTTTGGGTGTTTGTTTTTTGTGCCCGTTGGGGTTTTTGTTGTTGTTGTTGTTGTTGTTTTTGTTTACTACTGACTGACTCAATCTTCTGGTCATTTTTGTTGGTGTGTTTACAGATGTTTTGTGTCCAAATGAAAGGTTGAATTACCTGCCTTTTTTCTTCTTTGAGAGGGAGTTGAAAGTCTTTCTGTGGGAGCTGTGAATTTGTGAGGGAGCCTGAATGCTGCTGCTTATTTTATGTTCGCTTCTTGATGATTGATTATGTTGCTGACCTGAAGGCATGAGTTTGGCCTCTTCTGAGTAACTAATAAGGAACATTCTGTCAAGCTGAGATTTAGATGAGGGGGGAATAAAGATGGATTTTGAATCAAGCTTTGTTGACTTAAGATTATTCCAAGAAAATCAGCCTCTTGGGATTTCTTGGCATCACTTTTATATAGCTGCAAGACACTGTGCATTTATCAGAACTGCAAAAGAAATCGGGCATGTCACTTCAGATACAGAAGCTAAGACTGTTTTAACTGAAGAGCATCTTTATTTCAGATAGCATTGAAAACAGCTAAAAGGCAAGGCCAAACATGGTAACAATGGAAACAAATGTTTGTTAGACAAAGCTGTCCTTATAGGGCATTAGTGAACAGGAGGAGCCATCTGCCGAAGATTGGTGGCTGAAAACAGATTTTAATTAAGTAGTGCATCTTTAATGGCCAGGAATTTCTACTTTTGACTGCAGAGTAAAGTTATGTTGCAGCAAGTCAGTGGACAAAGTGGGTATTTTGTAGCTTGTTGCCCTGTTGTTGGAGCAGTGAGACATCTCACGTCAATGAGAGAACCTTGTGGCTTTCTTAAAAGAAGACTTTCTTTTCCAGTGCCATCACTTTTATCAGACAGTTCTGCCTCTTGTAAAGCAATTTGTTTGTTACTGCTATAACAGTAGATATTTAGCAAATTGCCATGTTTTGGGCTTAGCTTTTCAAGTGTGCTGTAATAGATGGATTTTTGTGTTCAGTGCTTGGTAGATAACGTGCTTTTTTTTTATCATGCAGTTTCTGTATCTGCTGGCTAACTAGGTATCGCCGTGAGATTCCCTAATAACCCTCTTCATTTGTTGATTCTTCTATATTTTACTTGGTTAATTCTTTGTTCTACAGCATGCTTTAGTAGAACAAATAAAGAGCAGTGATGTTTTGCTGCTCATGTAAGACGGAAAAGCAGTTTGCATCTTCTCTTGTGTCTTACAAAGTGTGTGTATTGTGACCACTTACCTGAGAATACAGTATTTGCAGTGATTTCCTAGATGTGCCTTTTGACTTCTCAGTACTGACTCCCCATTTCATTTTTGTTCACGTTCTTTAGTACTACTAGGCTATCTTTTGTAGGTATGAATAAAACAATCATAGGAGAAGCTCTTGGGCTCTGGAACTTGGTTATGTACTCTAAAACTGTTAAAACCATCCCTGATGCAGTTTTGGTCCTGGATATCTGTCACTTCACAAGTGTGATAACAATTTTCTTGGGCCATGAATCTAGGAGAATTATGTTAACGGCCAGGTTAACATTCTAGCTGAGAGTCAGAGCTTAATGGTGTGGATGCCATCTGTCTAGCCTCAGTGCCATGTAAAGGTTCTGGGCATATTCACTTTACTTGTTACACTAGGCATAGCTGCCTAGGTTCATCTTCCTGTCTTGTCAGTTGAGTCTTATAGGGGTACATAGAACCTATAAGGAGGTAAACAGGTAGTATTTTCCAGTGAGCACGTCTGATATATTTTTAACAACAGTATTCATACGCTGTCAACATTAAACATCACAACATAATGGCAATTCTTTAAGGAAATTAATTCAGCAGTTACAGTTGTGTAAACAATTTACTGTTCAGTGTCACTTATTTAATAATTTTAAAATCTAAATTTAAATAATTTAAAATATTGCTTATAAAATCAAGAACAATCCAGCCTTGTCTATGATCTTCCAAACTACTTAATCTACTGGCAAATTTATTCATCCAATTGGTAGTCAGGACTGATGCCCTCTGAGCATGCAAGTCTTGCTTTTAAGGGTACTTCAATTCCTTTTATCTTGCTTATGCTTCCACTCTGCTTATAAGTAGTCCACTTCGTACACAGAACCTCCACTCAAGGGGTTGACTGGCAACTGGCACAGGTAAAATAAGTGTTAGCCAATTAATTCACTCAAAGGGTGCCTTTTGTTGGTCTGACTGTAATGCAGCCATCTTTACCTTTCCTTCCCTTCATGAAGGGCATTTGTTTAGCCCTAACCTCTTCTGTGAAGCTTTCTGTAAAGGAACTAAAGGTTTTGGGCCCCCTGTGTTGAGTTTACTTGAGGATGTGGAGAGGAATGAGAGCTGGCATTATTTCTTGTAACAATAATGAAAGAATCTTTGACTTACTGTGTTCATCATGAAGAAAGCTTTTCTTTAACCAGACAAAGAAGAAAAGCGAATGTAGCAGGTTGTTCACTGATCTAAGCATCTCAAGTTACAGCTAGTCTTTTTTTTTTTTTTTTTTGGTAGTGTTTGTGTGGATCTTGGCATTGGGGCCCTTTGAAGCTGCCTCAAAAGTGCTTTCAAAGAAGGTACTAACACCTATTTAAGGGCCTCTATCTTTGACCTTCCTCCCATTGACATAGATAAGAACAGTTCAGAGGCACACAGAATAGTTACGGAAAAAAACAGCAACATGAATTGCAGTTTTAGGAAACTTAAGTCTTAATAAGCTCATACTTTCACCTTACCTGTTTCTGCCTTCCAGTCATGGTCATACCTCTGAACTTGGAATGCTGAGCTGACCTAACTGCATTGAGCTGTCCTGTCCGAATACTTGGCTGTGTCGATTTTTCTGACTAACCTTTTGAACCTATGTCTCCACAACTTGTTCATATAATTTCAAAACAAAGTATTTGATGTTTTATAAGACAAAAGGGAGTCTCTTCGGATAACTCAAAATGCTGGTTTGAGGGAAATCTTCACTTTAGATATTAGTGTACTATAAAAACAGTTACTAGCACTTGCTGTTCTTTCAGATCTCTGGTTTGATACAGAACATTGCATGAAAGCTTATGAGTTCTTCCCTTCCATATTAAGGGACGTATTTAACTTGGTTACGTTTCAACCAAAACAAGTTTAATGGAGAAGTGCTTGATTCCATCTGTCCGAGTCTGGTAATTCATATATGGGGGCTGGCCGTTAAAGAGACTGAGAAGAACTCGGAACATGCAAGGGCAAATAGGTCACTGGTTGCTTCTTTTGTTCTGGATAGATTCTCATGAATACATTTCCTTCTGACACAAGCGTTAACAAAATATAAATAGGAGTTGTACAGTGCTGATTACATAAGGACAATCTTTTGAGCGCAAATTATTGCTTATGACTTTGAGAAAGGCTGCATTTTATGACTAAGGGACCTCTGAGAAGCAGATCTTAAGCTGTTTCTGGCAGTAGTTTGATTTTGTTGCGGCTCTCTTGTCTACTTAGGGTTTTCATTAGTGCATTGGCATCTTAAAGTGTGTATCTGGAAAGCTTTCATAAGTAATGTGATTCTGTCTTCTGTATGAGAGTTACTTCAGTGGTGTTGTTCCTTTTCTGTGTGTGGAAGCGTATGTAAACATTTATATTTGTGATTGTGATGTGCACACATAACTATGGACCTGAGATTGACAAGTTTAAGTTATACGATGCATGAGGAAAAGCTATTATCCTTATAAGTCAGACTGAAATCCAGAATGCTAGCATAGCATTCATTTCTCATTTTGCTGATGTAGTGTGTGTGAAGGCTACATTCAGCCTGAAATTGAGGAAAGATCAGTAGATTAAAATCTGTTTGTATCAGCCAAGCAATCTGCTTCTATTTGACTCCCGTTTCCATGACATCAGTATACTGTTTCTATCCTTTTGCTACCCTACAGCAGCTCTGGTCAGTGGTGATGGTTTTGATCTGACTTCACTGGCAAGTAGACTAATCAGTGGGCTTCATTGCATAACATGATGAGGTGAATAACCGATATGATCCAAGTGCTTAATTGCATGTATTGTTGCTCTTGTTTGCAATGTAGTTAATCTGTACAGCTGGTGCAGAGGTGCACCATGCATTTGAGGTCCAGATATTCCTGTTTATTATGTAATTGCTGTGGGCCTAGTGATTTGTTGAAATACATGTGACTTTTTCACCTGTTATTTAAACCGCTGCAGGTATATGTAGTTTAGAGGGCATGTTCATGCTAGATATAATACTTCCTGATAGGAGAATAGTGTTTAAAATGGGCAGAAATGCATCTACAGTGGTAACATAAAAAACACAAAAGTGTTGAACCTTCACTAACCTTTGTCTGGATACAAGATGACAGAAGTAATCTCCCAAGATAAATACTATATAACAGGAGAATATATTAGCCTCTTGGTGAAGTTTCTTATAATTGTCTATCTTAACACTTCATGAAGACCCATGCTTGTTTGAAATACTTTTTTGACTTTTTCATAACAGTAGAAAAATGTACAAATGCAGTGGCCTTTGCTGTAAACTCAGTACACTGTAAGATATGATAGAATATTTGAATCAGTTTCTTGTACTGAGCAATATTCAGACTAGCTAGTAGGAAATGGAACAAGATACTCCATTTTAGAGCTGTGTGATAGAGGTTAAGGAGAAATAAGTTTGTCAACAACTAATTTGGTTCTTAATTCAGCATGAGCATTTTGGAGCACAGCATAGAAGAAGGGAGCATGTTGATGGATCCTTAGTTCAGCAAGTGACTGAACTATGTTTGGGAACCAAAAGACAGTAGGGGCAGCTGCTTGTCAAGAAGGAAGACTTGAAGTGAAGTTGAGTAGACTTGTGTCCAGCTTCTTATTTAAGAAACATGTGGGTAGCACCAGTGACCAAGACATGCAACCCTGGCAGTTTAATGGAGCAGTTGGTCCAGAATGGGGTCTCCAAACAGCTCTCTGGATGCTCAGGAGTTGACACAACCATGATGGTGATGTGTCACAGGCACCAGTTGGTATGACCACACTGGCATATCAGAAATTAACTTGGACAGAAATTCTACGGGAACAAGTAGCCATCCAGGTCTTGGGCTTCTTGGAGAGTGGGGTTTGCAAGAGACAGTGTGATTGGGTTGGGCAGGGGAAGGGCGCCCTTTTACACTGCATTTGAGATCCCATTATTCCAATTTCTCAAGTCCTGAAGACAAAGTCTCAAAACCTCATGGGGGTTACAGAGATGTAGTAGGGTAGCTCAGGAGACTGGACTGCTGCAATAGATGGATAACAGTCTTTTCAGGAAAGACAGACAGGGAAGCCAAGGAGGGGAGGTTGTGCTCTACACAAAGGAGTGACTTGGAAGCATGGAGCTCTGCTATGGCATGGGTGATAGGCCTGTCAAGTCCGTATGCCTCAGAATCAGAGGATAGGGCAGCAATCATGAATACTGTGGTGGGCATTTGTTATAGACAGCCTGATCAAAAAGGAAAGAGGGTGAACCTTCCAAGCAACAGGATGACATCTGCTAGTGGAAGGCCCTTGTTCTCAAGGACTACTTTAAACACTCTGCAAGGACAGTAGAGCAGGATACAAGCAATGAGCAGATTTCTGCAGGGTATTTGGGACAATATTTTGACACAAATTTTGGAAGGACCAGCTAAGGAAAATGCTTTGCTGGATCTGCTACTTGCTAATAAAGAGGAACTGATGAGGAAAGTAATAGTCAGTGGCAGCCCAGGCTGTAGTGGCTGTGAGACAGTAGAGCTTCAGATCCTGAGGGAAGTGAGGAGGGCAACTAGCAGATCAAGGCCCAGAATTTTACCTTGTTTAGAGAACTGGTAAATGGTGTCCTGTAAGAGGCTGCTGTGAAGGGCAAAGGAGCACAGGACACATTGATCTCCAGAGATAGTTTCCTCAAACTGCAAAAATTACTCATTCCAATGTTCATGAAAATAGCAGGAATAACAGTAAGCCTGCTAGGCTGCACGAAGGGATCCTGACTTGAGAAAAACAAAAGTCTACAAAAGGTACTGGTATTGCTTACATGTGCAGGAACAGAATTAAGCCAGAGCTTGGTTGGAGTTGAAGCTGAGGGATGTGGAGAGCAACAGGAGAGCTCTTACAAGTATGTGGACAGCCAAAGGAAGAGAAAGCAGAATGTGGCCCTGTTGCTGAACGGAGTAGGCATTGGAGTGTGACAACATCGGAGTGCGGTGGGGATTTCAGAAGGGATCTGAGGTACGCAGCATTTTCTTTGCCTTGGCTTTCACTGACAGGGCCTGTTCTCAGGTGTGGCAGAATTTAAGAAGCAGAGATGCCATCCATGGTAGAGGAAGGTCAAGTTACAGAATACTTAAGTGAAATGGACATATACAGACTCATAGGACCAGGTGAGATTCACCCAAGGGAACTGTCTGACATGATTGTGAGACCTCCCTTTATAATCTTTGAGAAGTCATAGCAATTGGGGAACATCCTCAGTAGCTGAAAGCTGGCAAATGTTACCTGCATCTTCAGAAAAGACAAGGAAGAGCAGACAACTACAGCAATGAGTGAAATAAATGCATTTGTATCATCATGATATTACAAAGATGATGGAGCATTTGACTTCATATAAGTCATGTAACAAATGTTAAGGTGCTTCTGGATCTGTATAAATTTTGTCTGCAGGTATTTCTACATATGTTGTCTTCTGAAACTTCTGCTGTTAGCGTTAGATTAGGTCATGGTAGGAGAACTTACTTTGGAAGTAAACTTTAGGAAGTTTGGAAGTACAGTGCTGTCAGCAGACTGTCATTTAAGTGCTGTGTTGCATAGGTGCATTTTGAACTGGACTTGATGTGGTACTCAACACTGGCAGGTTTCTTTAAGCCTATTTGTGGGATCAGTGATGTATTACTATTGTTAGTATAGCTGAACAGGTTCAGAAAGATAAAATGGAGTTTAATTGTGTATTGACAGCAATTCTGTGTAGTTGTTGAAATTAATTTGATTGTGGTGGCCGTAGTGCACAGCTGGAGAGCAAGCATGTCCCTTAGAATGGCAGCAGTACTTCTGTCTTTGTTGTCCGTCTTGTCATTCATTCACAGGCAGTTAAGCCATTTACAACTCAGCTGCTGAATACCAGTACAGACAGATGATGTCTCATAGGCAAACTGAAGCTGGTGACAGTTTACCTGATTATGACATGCTGTATGTTGCCACAGCTCAGTAGCTGTTTCATGACTCTGTGAGGGCTGACAACCTGACAGTTGTTCTAAGCTACATCATTCCTATTTGTGAGTTGAAATCTGTTTTTAAAATGGGTTTTCTATGCAGGCAAGGCTTGAGCAAGTTTGGAACCGTTTAAAATTGCTTTTGTGTTTTTGCTGTGAAGCAAATTACAGTGGTAAGAGAGACTTAATTTTGGAGGCCAAGATTAATCAATAGATTTGAATTTGGTTCATCATATGGTTTATTGCACACCCTGATTCTCAGTCATTGTTTATTACAAGAATACCACTTGATTTTCTGGGTTTAAAAATGGTTGGAAGATTATTCAGATGTGATAATATAGTGTCTGTTTTGTGCGTATTTTAATACACAAGCAATAAACTAATGCTTTTGCAGTGGTGGTACTTTTAAATTTTGATCCTTTGTACTTTCAAAAGATGGAGTGTTTTTCTTCCATGTAAATGAAGTAAAGATTCACAATAGAAACTTTCCTCATTGAAGCAAGGTACCATGATGATGATCAAGCAACTTTACTAGGAAGCATGGAAGGTGATAGCCTAAAAAAGCACGAAAGGAAGCTGTCTTGATGAAACCCTGCTGAATAGAATAAAGATTTCCTATTTGCCAAGTCCACTGCTGGTCAAAGTCCAATAGGTTATAGTGGCAGGGTTACTGCTGGAAGATTCTTGGGAGTTATTCTAATCTAGGGACCTCTGCTACGTTGCATTTTCTGTACTGTTCTTTCACTCTGTAGGAATTTCTCCTATTCAAGAACTTTGTGTGTTATGTTTATTAATAACTCTCTGAATGTGGAGGAATGAAACAGGATGTAAACATTTCTCTGTAATGAGTGTTTGCAGTGAAGTAAAGCTCTGCTGCTTTTCTTGCATTAAACTACCACCAGTGCAGTTCTGGTTTTGAAAGAAACACTGCATTTGACTGCAGCTTTTCTTTAAGGTAAAGGCCAATCTAATCTGCAGATGATTAAAAAAAGAGGGAAGATCTATGTTTGAATTACAAAATTTGAGTGAAGAATTGTGTTCTCTGAATCAACTAGGATGATCCAAGATGAGCATGGACGCGCTCCATCATGCTGGAGCGTGTCCAGAGAAGGGCAATGAAGCTGGTGAGGGATCTGGAGAACAAGTCTTGTGAGGAGTGGCTGAGGGAACTGAGGTTGTTTAGTTTGGAGAAGAGGAGGCTTGAGGGGAGACTTCATTGCTCTCTACAACTACCTGAAAGGGAGTTGTAGTGAGGCAGGTGTTGGTCTCTTCTCCCAAGTAACTAGTGATAGGACGAGAGGAAATGGCCTCAAGTTGCGCCAGAGGAGGTTTAGATTGGATATCAGGAAAAATTTCTTTACGGAGAGAGTGGTCAAGCATTGGAACAGGCTGCCCAGGGAGGTGGTGGAGTCACCACCAGTAGATGTGTAGATGTGGCCCTTGGGGACATGGTTTAGGGGTTGGGTTGATGGTTGGACTTGATGATCTTAAAGGTCTTTTCCAGCTTAAACAATTTTATGATTCTATGAGGACTCTTGAATACTGTGGTAGTACACATCCCAATTTTAAGATGTTTGCCTTTTTGTTTTTTGTAAGCTGAGTTCTGTCTCAGTTTCAAGAACATAACAGACTTTCTTCACTAGTGTTTGTAACTTTCTTATTCAGAGAGATTAATGTTATTGATTTCTTAGAAAGTGATATTGAACATGACTTCTTAAGTAAGATCAGAACTGTGGTTTATCTCCAATGCATTATATGATTGATACATAAAACTGTTTCCTAGATCACAGTATCTCAGCTAAATTTTTTGAAATTTTCAATGTAAACTATTATTTCCAGCTTTTTGTAGCAAACAAAAAAATCTATCCTAGCTGCAATGTAGGACTTGTGAATCCCTGCCCTTGGGGTCCACTTTGAAGACTCTGTTTTAATTTTTAACCTGCATAAGTGAAAAGCAAATACATGGATTTGTTGCTAGTAGTATGGGGACAGGAACTGCAATTTGTAAGTATTTGGGCAGGTGCAGAATGAGATTCAGTACTCTTATTTGCCGTTCAGGCATGTTTTTGCTGATTCTGTTTCTGCTGAAGACAATGTAGTGCATTGGAATGCGGTGAAGGATATTTTCAGAACAATAGTTAAACATTATACATGATGTCCTCACAAGAGTGAGGTGCCTCTCCTTGTGGCACTGTTCTCAACCTGCCTACCTGTAAGTAGTGAAGTTCAAGGTGTAGAGGAATTGTGTTAGGTCAGCAGTGTCCATTGCATATGGCACAGTGTCTGTTGCACGTGGTGAGGTTGATCTGTCAGATGCTCTGTTAAGGGAGCACATGGATGGAAGAAGACAGGAAATGATACTAGAGATTCAGCTGGTGGCATCTTCCAGAGTAGATTGTATTGGAACTGCCTCAGGATGCTCTGGGTGGATTGTATTCTGGCTGTGTTGAATTTTCAATAAAATGTATTGCACATTGGAGGTTGCAAGAGATGTTGTGGTACTTTCATAAAAAGAGGACTAATATACTTACTTCACAAGCCAAATATAGCCCTCTATTTCACCTTCTTAGAACCTACTCTGCTACAATTCTTTATTTTCCGAAGTGTGGAAGCTAATCAATGGACTACTGCTTACTCTTAAACTAGGCAAAGTAATCTTTGCATTTGATATAAAATACAGAATTTCTAGGTTTGTTCCAGGATACAAAGTTTTTTAAAAATAGAAATAGTAAATTTAATTACATAAAAATACTTGTTCAAGACCTTCATATTAGCCAAGTTCTCTTGCTTCTCAGGTGAATAGGAAACCACTAATGAATTGTTCATTCAGTCCTGTGCAATATGCATACCACTGTTTAATTACTTTTACGTGTAACTGAGCCACAGTGTGACCGTGCTGGCCTGTGTGCCCACAAACAAGTGTAATGTAAACACCTACATCCAGGTCACAAATGGGCTAGAGGGAAGGGAGGACAAGACTGGGGTTTTTGGTTTTGTGGTTTACTTGAATCAAGTTAAATTACTTAGCTTATTTGAAAACCTAATGGCTGTATAATTATTGTAGTCAGTCTTAAACGCATTCAGAGAAACTGAACTTTTTTTAGGTACATCTCTTGTCTTTGACCATTCATCAGAAATAAAATGATAAATTGATTTGTTCATTGCTATAGAATGTAAAGCATGTATAGAGAGCACGCAGATTGCAGGAGAGTCCCTAAAAAATATATTCAAATTGTGTTTGACTTCCTTCTGTCAATTTTAGTTAGTTCACTTGGTCTTTCTCAGTATACCAGTTCAATTGTTCAGTGTCTTTGCTGCTTCTTCCTATGCTGCTGGCCTCTGTGTAGTCTGCATCTCTGTCGTTTTACACCTTTTAGGACTACACTGTCTTTGCTACCATGTTAAAAGCAAAGGGACAAGTCTGTATTTTTCAATAGATAATAAAATTCAATTCAGCTGTCTCAAGCTAAATCGTGTCTGCCTTATTTAAACCTGTGGAGTGATTTATGCTAAATATTAGAAAGCTAAGGTAGTGAAGTTTGGAAGTGTATATGACAGGGAAATAAGGATATGTCTTGGGGATTTGGAGATAAGAGAGACTTAGTAATGAAACAGCTGCTTATGGCAGTTTGTAACTTGAAGCATGCATAAAACTGCTTTCGTGCCATAGGACTTAAAGGGGGCTGATAGGATCACAATTTTTAGATTTTTCAGGAGAGAGCTAGGGAGATACAAGCTAGTTCACCTCACGTCAGTACTGGGCATATTAGTGGACACGGCACTAAAGACTAGTACTAATGAACAAACAGGTAAATGCAGTGAGTGGAGGAGGCAGATGGACTCTGTGCTGTTTCCAAAAGACAGTGATACTTAACAAATCTTACTAAGTTCTTAGAAAGTGCCAGAAAGTGTGGGCATGATAGACATCTAGCAGGTTCCATTTGTTTGGACAGAGACAGACTAATTCTAATTCTGTTTACATGCGAGTTTCACAAGATGGTTGCCTGTTTTAGTCTGTCTCTTGGATTTTTCTGTTGGCCACTGTCAGAACAGAATACTATCAAGCTGGACCTCTGATCTCACACTGTTCGATTTTTAAGAGACAGAATGGAGTATAACAAAATTGATAGTTAACTAACTGAAAGTTTCTGGAGACTGACACAGATGTATGAGAGTTACTGTTTTCATGTGAGTTGTGGATTCTGCTGTAGCTATTTCAGGGGAGATATATATGATGAATGCCGTAGATTGAAATTACAAGAAACTGCTCGAGTTAATTTTTTTAAATGTATGTTTTAATGTCTGATTATCTCCTGAATTTGTGAAGGCATAAAATATATGTATCTTATGCTAACTTCCCTTTCTCAGATTGAATTTCTTCTAATTGTTTTCAATCTTGAGTAAGATAAAACTTTAGTGGTTCTGGGGAGGTTTACTTGACAAAAAAATAAAAGGCTGTAAATTGCATGTGGCATGTCACTTCACTACAAAGGCTGGTGATAAGGCAAGAAATAAAAATCATTAATGGTATTTTGGCTGTTCAGTTTTGTGATACTATCACTCATATGCCCAGACGATAAGGTAGACAGCTCTTTGTTCTTCTAGATTAGGTCTTACATTTTGGTGTGATCTTTTTTTTTTTAATACCATACAGTCTGCAGTCTGACTTGTTCACTTTTGGGGTGTGAGTGGGGGGGAGCTATATTTTGTCTTCTGAAGGTTCATAGTCTTATATCAGTGGTTATAGTTTAAGAAGGGTCTTCAGGTTTCCACTTTGAGGCTATCCACTATTAAGGTTAGGTAGACACAATGACACTGGAGGTATCTGTTTAACGGGGGCATGTTGTACTCATTTCAGATACTTCAGGATAGATACACGAGCTACCAAGATCAGTGTTTTTTATTTACCTGCAACTTAGATCAATTATTTGGCGTCTCTTTGGTAAGTTGAATTTAATAGATGTCATTCAAATCACAGAATCTATTAGAGAAACTTCTTATTCAGTGCTCGCTACAGGTAGCTGAGACTGTTGCCTCTGATTCATATTTTTCATCCTATAGAATGCGAGTATCTTGGATAAGCATAGGTTATATTGTAGAATGATAGGAGAAGAATACTGACAGATGTTATTGCCATGCAGGTGAAGTTTCACTGTTTTAATTTAGAGTATTTAAATTTAATTTAGAGTAAAAATATGTGAAAATGACCACTAAGTCTCAAAGTCCACAGCCATTGGAAGGATTCGATGAGCAAGGATATACTAGTAAAACTGTAAAGGTACTTGTGGTTGCTTAACTAATGATTCCTAACTCTTGATAGTGGTTTCTTAAGTCTTACAAGGTGTTGACCAAGAAAGTATAGTTACAGCCCTGTTATGTATGAGGAAACTGGTAGCAGGGGAACAAAGTTCTTGTCAAAGTAATTTTAAAGTATGATGAAATACAAGAACGAAATAAAGGCCTTGCAAACAGGTGAAAAACACTTCCTATTAGTGCCCAAGTTTTCTTGAATGTGAAGTTGGCAGGTTAAACTGTAAAGTTTATTGAATTGAATTGAAGCAATTCTAAGTTCTTCACAGGGATTTATTTTTAAAATCTAAGTTATCCTCCCTTTCTTTTCCTGTGTTGAGACTTTATCACTACTTGTACTGCTGCAGTTTTGCATGTTTTTCTATAGGCAATGATGTCTTAGTGTAAAACTTGTCTTTGTATGTTGTAAACAAGCTGATCCAAAACTCTTTCTTGGTACAATAGGCTATATGCTATAGGTCTCCTTTTGCGCGTGTAAAACATGGATGTAAAACAACGATTCTTTACCTTTAGAGTATTCAGGATGCAATCTGGTTTTGAATGTCAACAACTATTACATGTAGTATATAATCTAGCTATTAAAAGAAAAAAAATAATATGCTGCGACTTCAAATGTTAAAAAACACCTTCATTTTCTTCAGTTTTAAGGTAGTGTTTCTTCTGTAAAACAGAATAAATTTAATTGCTGAGTTTCCAGTGTTACCATGCAGATGTAGGCAGGCTTAAGGAATCTGTGTGCTATGTAGAAGTAGGCAGATGTGGAATTATATTCCTCCTGAAGCTCTGGTATTTTATCATAAATCATGCTAATAGATATCTGATGGGTATACTACTAATTTCAGTATCCATGTTGTTATCGATGAATTGAAATGTAGAAGGGTGTCTGCTTTTCTGTGTAAACATTTTTATGCAAACTGGAGGTTAGTATGATGACTAGTATTTTCCAAATTCTGTTGTGAACCTTCTGTATTGTCCCCCAAAAAAGGGAAGACAAGACCATTGTTTCAGGCTGAGTAAATATACTTGTATGTATGTATGTATGTGCATGTCCTATCTCTTTTCTTATAGATATAAAAGCGTGTGTGTGTACAGTTTGTATATGGTAGAGCATACAGCAAAGGAAGGAAACAGCCAATCCTTCACTCAAAGCTGGATGTTAATCATATGTTTTTATTTTATAGCTAACTAGTTGAGGAGAAAATTTGTGAAGAAGCCAGGAGGTTTTGTTTAGCAAATGACATGGCTATACTAGATATGTTTTAAAGCAATCTTTGAAAAATAAAAGGAGGGATTCCAACTTCAAAATAAACCACCAGTATTTAAGAATATTGGAAGGCAAAAGAACCATATATGTTGGTGGATTCCAAATGACTTTGAGTAATGTAATTCCATAAGCATGATGTCCGTGCTTATGGAGGAATAAGCTTTTTGTAAACGTGGTGTTTAAGGCCCATGTTTTGTTAGCGTTTGCAAAGGTATGGTGCAGAATGTGTCATGGAGAGATGAATTGCTGTGAAAGGATATATTTTATTAATTGTGTTGTTTTTTTTTTTCTTTCTCCTGAATCAGTTTTAATGGTGGCAAATACCAGACTTCTTCTGTTATCTCCAAGCAGGTGTGTTCTCCTTTAAATTGTAAAAGCTTCTTAAAGCTGAAGAGAATTGAAAAGGACTTACAACATACATAGAATATAAAGTGAAGGTGGTATAATAGCTGATCGGTTACTGTCTTGAGACTGCAAACTGGAATTACGTGAATGTTCTTAAACACAAATTAAGGGAGCCTATTTTTTAATTATTTTTCCAAAGTAATTCTCCTAGTAATTCAACTTGTGAATTGTATGTCATCTCTGAAATACAACAACTAACTGTTTAATCAAAAACTTCCGTCAGCTGGGGCTTCTTGAAGAAAACTGACTTAACTGATATTACCCATGACACTTCCTCTTGAGATTCTTCTGAAAATTATTGGCTTCAGTGATGTAATTCAGGTGTAAAAGTTTCTCAAAAGGCCAGACAGTTGTAGTTCTAAGTGAGATAATGTATGATGAGACTTGGTTGGAAATGTGTTGGCTCTTTCTTTCCTCCTTGCCTTATGATTAGAAAGGGAGTTTTTGGTTAATGTTTGATTCTTGTAACATAAGATCTGAGTCTCTTACAAGGATTTAATCTTTTTCTATGTCACTATAATGATGAAAACCAATCTCTTTTGTGGATAGGATTTCCTTAATTGCTAGAGTTACCAATAATGTAATCAGTCATGGTGATCTTTCTATTAATACCAACTTTCTTAAGGGGTAGTTAAAATTCTTTAGTTTTGTTATCTCAGTAAGGTATTCTGTTTCTTTTCCTTTTAGGCTATTTACTTTCCAGAAGAGAAGGTCAAGCAGGATCCCCTGAAAAGCCATTGTCTGATCTGGGTCGTCTTTCATACTTGGCTTACTGGAAAAGTGTCATATTAGAATACCTTAACTGCCACCATGAAAAACAAATCAGCATCAAAGGAATGAGTCGAGCTACCGGAATGTGTCCACATGATATTGCCACAACCCTGCAGCAACATAGCATGATAGATAAAAGAGAAGATAGGTCAGTGAATCTTGTAAAAATTTAAAAAGTACGGAGACAAAACATTTGCTTTTTCTACTTACAAAACAGTTGATGTGAAAAATGTCTGTAAAATTCTGGCTTTAAAATTAATGATGACCACCTTACTGAAGAAGTCAGTACAGCTGGGTCTTGTAATGGGGTCTTAACATAAAGAGTTTTTCTCCCTAAACAAATGGTGGGTTTCTGGATCCTCTTTCATGTCAATGGTTATTAGAAGGATGTTGCCAGCTTGAAATATTTTCAGTGAAGAATTTTGTTTCATTCGGTATCATTTTCTGTAAGTACAATTCCCAACTCCTGCTTTGCAAATATCATTTTGAGTACCAGTGAGGGAAAAATTCAGGTTTGTGGGTGGCAGTCTCTTCACACCCCTTTCTTCAGTCATTACTGAATTCACACAAGCCATGGGATCAGATTAGCTCTACATGAAGTCCTCCTGCCCAAGGTGCTGGGAATGCAAATGACTTTTTAAAGTTTCTATTTAATGTTACAATTGGTATTGAAAGTTAGTGCACTGGGAAGGTGAGTTCCTGTTTTCTGAATATCATCTCTCTTAATGCTCTTGATTGATATTTTAGATTTTAGATTGTTTTTGTTGTTTGGGCTATGTTTTTCGTAAATATGCCTTAAATGACTTTCAATGGTATTTGTGTTTCTGAAGAGCTGCTTACGTCTTTCTGGATATTCCAATCATAGGAACTTTATAATTAAGCAAAACTGCCTTACAAACAGTGGGTTGAAATAAAATTGAGATCAGGAATAGCTCAGCCTTAATAATGTACCAGTACTAGTATTCAAAACTAATAAGTTTTGAACTAGTAAGAATGCAAGTCTTCAAAAAGGAGATTGGATTACAGCCTGGTGTTACGAGAGTAATAAGAGGAGTGCGGTCATTGCATTAACCCTTAACCTTATTAATAAATAAAGTCCATAAATAAGTATCCCTAACTTTCTGGGATGCTTATTTATGAACAACCTGATGGGACAAAGGCATTTTAAGGAAGAATCAAGTATGTATTCATTACTTGCATGAAGCTTCTGCCCTGTCACAAATTATTACAGCCCCTGAATACTGACAGCCAGTTAGGAAATAATGTTTTTTCATCTATAGAATTCAAAATACTTTATGAACAAGGTCAGTTAGTCTTTCTTCACAGGTAGTAAAGCTTAGACAGGGACATGAACTGACCTGGCTAAAGGTATCCAGAACACCAGTGGCTGAGTCAGGAAAACAAATCACATCTTTCAGATTCCTGCCAGACACTTACCTTGGGAATCGGGTATGGCTTCTTAGGATTTCCTACATTTTGTTAATTCTTCTTACATGTAGTGAAGTAGAAGTTTGTCACAATTCTGTGAAAAGTGTTCACCTGGACCTAATTCTTTTTTTTTAAAGCATTCTCTCAGTGAAAAGCAATGTTGTCACTTAACCTGCCTGATTTTTACAGCATTTGAAATTCTTGCTTAAAAAAAAAAAAAAAAAAAAAGCAAGCGTATTTTTTGTTGTGTCAAATTGTGTAGTTCTTTATAACAGGGGATTTTGGGTTATGTGGTAGTGTATTAGTGTACTGTGCTATTATGTTAGTCTTTACCTACTTTTGATATGCTACTTCATTTCATAGTAATTAGAGAGTTGTTTTCTACTGCAACAGCATAGGACTAAAGTACATTTTTATGCTTGTTAGGAAACCTATGTTTCTAACTTGCTTTCTTGTTCAGTTAGCTGCCATCTTCAGTTGTAATATTAATTACTTTCTCACGCTTTACTTGGTGATCTACAGTGTTTTCTATTTGCGCTTGTATGTCATATTAAAATTGGAAACTATTCTGTCAGTGACTGAAGTGCCAACACTAAACCTCTTAGGGTTGACTACTTAGAGTAGTAAACTATAAAACCTTTACGTTCCTCTCTGTTGCCTTAGTGATGTTCAGTATTGAGCTTTCACTTCATAAACTGTTGTTTCCTCACTTTCTCTTCATAAACAGTCAATAGTGTATGCATGTTATCTATCTGTGTCAACTGATATGTTTAGTTTGAATCCACTTATTTACCCATCAATTTTCACAGGTTATTGTGGAAAAGGATTTAAACTGTAGGAAGGTTGTTTTAGGTGATCACTTTGTAAAATAAATTACTGTTTATTGGATTGTAGATTTGTAATTATTAGAAGGGAAAAGCTGATTTCAAGTCATATGGAGAAACTGAAAGCGAATCCACGTATCAATGAAGTAGATCCTGAAAGCTTGAGATGGACTCCTTTGTTAGTTTCTAATGCTGCAGTTTCTGAAGAAGAGAGAGAAGCAGAAAAGGAGGTAATAGCTGAAACGTCTTATTCTGAATTTCCCTTCCTTTTGGCTTTCATCGCTCTGAATAGTCAACATTAGGCTGTCTTAAATAGAGCAGTTGTAACTTTGACCACTGTTTAATGATAGAGGATACTGATATTATTGTAATGCACAATTTTTGGAAGCTGTGCAGCAAGACATGGTAGTTTTGGGGGGTGAATATGAAAACTTAAAACATGAATCACTTGTCATGAAGCTGTATTTATCACTCGAGGTAGTCGAAGAGCATGTAATCAGATCAAATTTGGTGCAGAGCTCAGGGGCTGCAGTGTCAATCGATTCTTTGTGTTATGAACTTGCTCAAAGTGATCCATGTCAGTGGGCATGTAATGTAGTGCTAAAGGACTTAAATCAATTCGCTGCATCATTAATAGTGCTAAATATCCCATGAAATGCAATCTTCTTTGGTTTGTTATCCTAACTGTTGTAAAAGAGCTACTAGATGATTCAGCTGAAATGTTGTTGCTAGGTTAGCCAGCAGTGCTAATCAGGGTTGACTTATTGTAACTCTTTCGCTGAATGTAAAGGATATGGCTAAGTAAATGCTGTTTCAGTGACCCATTATTTTAACCTCAACCCTTCAGGCTGAGCGTCTGATGGAACAAGCTAGCTGCTGGGAAAAGGAAGAGCAAGAAATATTCTCCACAAGAAGTAATAGTAGGCAATCACCTGCAAAAGTACAATCTAAAAATAAATATTTGCGATCTCCAGAAAGTGTGGCAGTAGTGGGGGAGCGAGGGCAATCCACAGAGCAATCTAAGGAAAGCAGTGAGGAGGATGGTGGGGATGAGAATCAGCAAAGTTCGCCTCCCCGGCTGACAAAGCCACAGTCGCTGGCCATAAAAAGAAAGGTGCGTTACTTCAGTGGTTTGGTTTACAGTAATTCATCTCTGATTTTAATCAAATTGTCATTGAAATAACAACCTCTTTTTTTTTTAGGAACATTTATGAGACTGTTGTAATCCTTTTTATATGTTTGGACACTGAACAACTGTCTTCTGTTTTTTCCTCTCCATCCGAGTTTTTATCATTAGGATTTTTCACAGAACTGCAAAATACTGGTGACACAAAATCATAATTTCCTGTTAATTTTTAAAATAATGATTGCCCCCTGCTGTTTGGCATTGGTATTGGTATTCAGTATTTTAATGGTTCTTCCTTTTTTCATTTTAAGATGGAGTCCAGCTTGTGGGGTTTGTATTTTTATTGTTTTTAATATAGGAACTTCTTAAAGGGGAATACTGTTTTTCAAAAGCAAATGCAGTTAAAACAAAAGGGGTTGTTTACACATACTCTTCTAATTTCCAAGAGAATTAAATGTTAAATTCTGGTTACTGAAGTGTTTACATAATTCTTAATTTTGTTGAAACCTAACTGTTTGAATGATTTAAATTAGTAAACTAAGCATCCCAAAATTTTAAAGCACTCACCTGAGCATATGTATTTAGGTGTCTGTAAGAATTAGGGAATTGGAGTGTCCCTTTGTTTATACATTTAGATGAGTAAACTTTAAAATAACCATAAATCTGTGAGAATGCATAATAATAGAAATATAAACTGTTGAACAGGTTTTCTTGTTTACAGCAGCCAACTGTAGATTCTTTTAGTGTATTGTTGAAACCCATGTGAAGCTTGAGGTGCACTTCCTTTGCTGTTACCTATTTTTCTATATACATACTTATTTCTAAAATAGCAGAAACCAGAAATGTAGAAGAATAAACTTTGATACATGTGAAGGTTGTTGGGGAATTGTAAACCTACAGAGGAAAAATGTGTAAGTACAATCTGAGTAATATTGCTATTAATACTATTTGACAGAAGAAGGTAAAAGTCACAACAACACGAAGAAAATCCTAGTCTTAATTTTCACCCACAGAAAGGTTTGTGTGCATGTATAGATACATACCTATTTTAACTGTTTAGACATCTTAATTTTATATTCTGTCTACATTTTAATTTGATGCAATGTAAGGTGGTGGTTTTTTGAGTGAGTAAATAGATTATTGTAAACTCACTTTACAAAAACTTATTTATTTGTGTCCAGAGTCAGCTAACAAACAGGAATGTAGGAAGAGTTATATTTGTGAATTATTTTTCAGAGACCTTTTATACTGAAAAAGAAAAGGGGCCGTAAACGCAGAAGGATTAATAGCAGTGTTACAACAGAGACAATTTCGGAAACAACAGAGGTGTTGAATGAGCCGTTTGATAACTCAGATGAACAGCGTCCTATGCCACAGCTGGAACCTACCTGTGAGATGGATGGGGAAGATGATGACTTGAAACCTGTGATTAGAAAAGCTTTTGAGTATCAACCTGGGCAGCAGAAAGATGAGAAGGAGGAGGAGGAGGAAGAACAGAACAAGGAGGAGAAAGATATTTGTTGTTATAGGAGTGAAGACAATTGTACAAGTAAGCTGAAAAAGTTCTTACATCTTCACGAAATTAATTTTTTGGGTGACATTCAAAGGAAATGTTCACTTTTGTCATGAATCTGGAAATTTGTAATAAGATGTACTTAGCCATTTTGGTCTTAAAATCTTACTATCTTAATAATGCGTTCTGCTTAGAGGTGCTACTGGAGTCATTAATCTCATGTAGTTTATTAGAATTCAGTGGTGGCTTCAGGTTTTTGTTTTGTTTCTGTTGTGTTTACTTCTTTTGTTATTCCTGACCCATTAATATTATAATCTGTTTTTTGTGTTCAGAAAACAAATGTTTTCCAGTCTGAAGCACTGCAGTCCTTGTCATGTTGCCAAAAACAACTTTTATGTCCCTGCAGCAGGGCATTTTGTACTCAACAGAGCAGGGGTATCACTGGAATATTGTTTAATATTGGTTTTGTATCCTTTACCAAGGATACAACAACAAGCAAAAAGTAAGATTTGATTTACACAAATACCAACAATGCTGAATAGAAAGATAATTCCATGAAATGTGTGTTGTTTCTGGGGCACGGTATATCCTCAGCACTGGGGTCTCTACCTTTTTTCCCCACAAAAGAGAGGGGTAGTTTTAACTGTGTACTTTAAAAGCTGCTTATCTAGTTTGATTCCAAGGATATTTCCTGTCAGAAAAGCTAATGGATGGATAATGAAACTACTAATGAGATATTCTGAACGTATATGCATCCCTTGACCTCCTGGCTCTCAAATTACACTTACAAGTTTTAATTCCAGAATGAATGACTGGACTCTCAGGTCAATATATTTTCACTAAGAAGTGAATGGGTGCTATTTTAGTGTTTTCATAATTGCATGGGAAGCTTAATCTTTGCAATCCTCAGTTGAGGGATCATACACTGATTTTTATTTTAAACGGCTCTTGTGTGACTAGAGTAACCATGCTTATGAACACTGATGCTGTTACAAACTAGCGCACAGGTATATTAGAATATTACCACTTGTTCCTGCTTCTTAACAGAAATGAGTTAAACTAATAGTAGCAAATTCAGAATGTTCCAGCTATGTCCTAGTGGTCATCTTTGCACTGCTTTAACTAGACTGATATTGTATATTTTTCCATGGACCATGTCATCGCGTTAATTGACTATAGAAGTGTTATAACACTGCAGTGAGGGGCAGAACTTGGCAAAGGAATATCACTGAAGCAGTTACGCCCCCAAGTGCAGCATGTTATATCCTGAGAATTCTCCCTTTTTTTGGTGTATATGTGAGTGGCACCTGGGGAGAGAGGAGTGAATGTGTTTGGGTAGTTTTTTAGTCAATGGATTATTTTAGTGTTGCGATGCACTCTGTGTTTAATTTCAATTATCTTTTGTCTTTTGTCATGTATTGTGAGCTGTGCCATGATGTGCTGCCCATGAGAAGATACTAGAATGAACCATCTTTTTTTTTTTTTCAGTGTTGGTACTAAAGCACTGTTATATGCTTACTATGGCTTCTCCTCCAGAACAGCAAAAACAGGGAACACCCAACTCTCATGTTATTACTGTCAAGAAAGATGAATATGCATTAGATCAATGTCTATATAAAGTGATGGCGTACCTCTATTCTAAAAACAAAGGTTGATAATCAAATATTTGGACAATATTTTTGCTTTAGTTTTTTACATGTCTTGTGATTTAAATCTCTGGGATTCTTCTAGCGTATAAATGGTGTTTCTGATGGTCACTGTTAAAAGGCCACCAAACAAGAAGAACTTTACATATCTGTGTAAGTGTGTTTGAGCTGTAGATACTATGTCATTCTGTTGTGGTTTGAGATCTGTTTATAATTCTTGTTCCAGAGTTTCTTAATACACTTTGGGTTTATAAATTACTTTTGGGTTTATGTTTGAAAATATTGATTAGTTTGTGCAAGCTAAGACTTTTCTTCTGTTTCTATCTATTGCCTCCCAAAGGTAATACAGAGGATGTAGCTGTATTGGAAGAAACCACTAAAGACAGTCTTGAACCTTTAAAGAATAAGCAGGGTTGGCCCAAAGGAGTTAAGCGTGGTCCATCTAAATGGAGGCAAAGCAAAGAAAGAAAACCTGGCTTTAAGCTTAACTTATACACGCCACCTGAGACTCCTATGGAGCCTGACTATCAGGTGCTGGTGGAGGAACAAAAGGAAATAGCTGAAGACAAGCCCTGCTCAGTTCCTGCTGTTACGGAGGAAGCGATTAAAGAGCCTGCTGAAGTATTACCACCACCAGATGATGAAGTAAAAGAGGTAGAACCTGAACCTCTGCATCCACCCAGTGAGCCCTTTGAAAAACAAGAAAATGATGTGATGAAAGCTGAGGAAGAAGAAAGGAATGTAGAAGGTAGAATCAATTCAAAAGATCAAGAAAAAGACAAAGCAGAAGAGGTGTTTCTGCAAAAAGAGGAGTCCGTGAATTTGGATGATCAGGAGGAGGAGGAGGAGGAGGATGAAGAACCTTCTCAAAATGAGGACCATGATGCAGATGATGAAGACGATAGCCACATGGGTTCAACAGAAGTGGAGAAAGAGGAATTGCCTGGTGAAGCTTTCAAAGAAATGCTGGAAACACAGCAATCTTTTTTAGACGTAAATGTTCAAACTGGTAATTCAAATCAAGAGGACTTAATGGATTGTGGTGTTGACCTTGCAGCTGATGAGTGTGACAGTGACCAGAAAGAACTTGCTACGGATTCAGACCCGGTGCCTGAATCTGATGATGATCATAGAGATAACAACCAGGACCAAAAAGCTGGTGAAGAATTACATTCCGATTTCAAGGGAGAGAATACTGAGACCATGGAGATTGATTCAGAGACGGTTCAAGCAGTACAGTCTCTAACCCAAGAAGCAAGTGAACATGAAGATGCATTTCAGGACTGTGCAGAGACTCAAGAGGCCTGCAGAAGTTTGCAAAACTATGCCCATAATGACCAAAGTCCCCAAATGACCACATTGGATGATTGTCAGCAGTCTGACCACAGTAGCCCGGTTTCATCTGTGCACTCTCATCCCAGCCAGTCAGTTCGTTCTGTTAATAGTCCAAGCGTTGCTCCTTTAGAAAACAGCTATGCTCAGATCAGCCCAGATCAAAGTGCCATTTCTGTGCCGTCTCTACAGAACATGGAGACCAGCCCAATGATGGATGTTCCTTCAGTTTCTGATCATTCGCAACAAGTTGTGGATAGTGGGTTTAGTGACTTAGGGAGCATTGAGAGCACGACAGAGAACTATGAAAACCCAAGCAGTTACGATTCTACAATGGGTAGTAGTATCTGTGGAAACAACTCTTCACAAAACAGTTGCTCGTACAGTAGCCTTACATCTAGTAACCTAACACAGAGTAGCTGTGCAGTGACACAGCAGATGTCTAACATTAATGGAAGCTGCAGTATGATGCAACAAACAAACATCAATTCTCCTCCCACTTGTAATGTAAAATCTCCCCAAGGTTGTGTTGTTGAAAGGCCTCCAAGCAGCAACCAACAGTTATCCCAGTGCAGCATGGCCACTAATTTTACACCACCTATGCAGTTAACAGAAATCCCCGAGACTGGCAATGCCAACATTGGATTATATGAAAGAATGGGGCAGAGTGAATTTGGAGCGGGGCATTACTCACAGCCATCTGCCACCTTCAGCCTTGCCAAACTGCAACAGTTAACTAACACGCTTATGGATCATTCTTTGCCTTACAGCCATTCAGCTGCTGTAACTTCCTATGCAAACAGTGCCTCTTTGTCCACCCCCTTAAGTAATACAGGGCTTGTTCAGCTTTCTCAGTCTCCACATGCTGTTCCTGGAGGACCCCAAGCACAGGCTACCATGACCCCTCCCCCCAACCTTACTCCTCCTCCCATGAACTTGCCACCTCCCCTTTTGCAGCGTAATATGACTTCATCGAATATTGGAATATCCCACACCCAAAGACTGCAGACTCAGATGGCCAGCAAAGGTCACGTTTCTGTAAGAACCAAATCCACACCTCTGCCACCTGCTGCTGCAGCCCATCAGCCACAAATTTATGGGCGTGCGTCGCAGACTGTGGCCATGCAAGGGCCTGCGCGGACCTTAACAATGCAGCGTGGTATGAACATGAGTGTAAATTTGATGCCAGCCCCAGCTTATAATGTCAATTCAGTGAACATGAATATGAATACCCTTAATGCTATGAATGGTTATAGTATGTCCCAGCCGATGATGAATAGTGGATATCACAGTAATCATGGGTATATGAATCAAACACCCCAGTACCCTATGCAGATGCAGATGGGGATGATGGGAACTCAGCCATATGCACAGCAACCAATGCAGACAGCACCCCACAGTAACATGATGTACACTCCTCCGGGGCATCATGGCTACATGAATACAGGCATGTCTAAACAGTCTCTTAATGGATCCTACATGAGAAGGTAGGCCCTTTGGAGGGACAGACTACCAAACTGGCATATGGGATTGATCTGCACAAATATCTTTTGGAGAGTACGATTTCAAAACCAGCAATTGGTGTGAATGCAAAAACATTTGTTGGCACCATTTAAAAGCTGTATGCAGCAGAAAGCCTTATACAAGTTTTTCTTTTTCTTTATTTCTTGTTTTGTTTTTTTTTTTACCTTTGTGGGCTTTAACTTTTCTTCTCTTTTCTTTGGGGGGAATTAGGTGGTTTTCCATTTCTTGTTCATTTCATTGAGCTTGAAGTTCTCTGGAAAGGAAGAACTCTTTCTATGAACTGCAATTACACAGCAGCTAATGGTTCAGAGCCATTTTATGTGCCTGCTCCCATTAAAAATGTGGATAAATGGACTCCAAAACTATTAGACAGTACTGGATCGTGAGCTTTTTCTCTCTCCTTTCCCCACATGTAAATGCCTTTTAGCAGTTCTTTTATTGTATTATTTTGTTTCTGAAAGTGACACTTCCGCATGCCGCTAATGTCTTTGTTAGTGACAGTGCATTTTGTAGTACTGTACAAGTGTTGTGCTTAACAGTAAGCCATTTCTTAATTTTTTTGCCTTGATTAGGTTACCCTAGTTTGAGGGGTAAAAAAAACAGAACTATATTTTTGTTAATTATAAAACTTGTAAAAAATAATAAAAAAAAAAAAAGCTGCAAAAGCTATTCACATTTTGGTTAGTTCAAAGGGTTTTATTGCTGTATGTTTAGTGTAAAGTTGAGACTCTTTTCCATTTTTGTGACCAGTTTCTTTGGGGCTGGGGTAGGAAAAAAGGCAGCTTTCTGTTTTATAAATACTGTTATGTTTTTTGTTGATTGAAACATCTCAGTGTTTATTTGTCAAGTTTTGAAACATTTTCATATATGTCCAAATACTTGGCAGGATTTAAAAAAAAAGTAGTGAATTTGGTGTAAAGTTGCTATTTTATGGAAATGCCTCTAACTTTACATTTTCATTCCATCTGTAGATTTTTCTATCTTTATAAAATATTGGAGTTATTTTTTAAGGGAAAAAATAGAGCAGTAGCGTGTGAATAGCTCGAACTAAGCTTACAGATCGCATGTAAAAAGGCAAAAGTTATTTGTGTCTGTTTATATTGCTTCCTTTTTTGTAGCCTTTGTACCTGTACAGAGTGACTGTAAGGGCCGAACAGAAGAGGCTTGATACATGTAAAAATAGGACCCAGTGACACTCTTGTATTTATCTGTTTAATCTTTTTAGTCAGTCACTTAAAAAAAAAAAAAAAAAACACAAAAACAACCCCACACAAAAAACCACCCAAGAAACAAAAATAAAAACTGCAAAAAACAACACCCCCCAAGCTGTACATTTTAACATAAAATAAATTATGATGAGCCATTTTTAGCCTCTTGTGTCTTGTCATAGTTTGATGTTGCATGGGAATTACCTCCTGAAACAGTGTTTGTTACAGTGCTCTCACATGCTTGATCTAAAGCCCATTAAAGTTGATGGGATTTGGATTAGGCTGTTAGAGCTTAAGTGTAGGTTACTCATCATAATTGCATACACCTTGTGAAAATAAAAGAGTATCTAAGATTATTTTTTTTAATAATCTTAATAAAATATTGAATAAATATGTATTTAATACGTTACAAGGTTGTCAATATTTAATGTATGAAACTTCTTTCCTATAGAAAGTGTTAATATATATGTAAAAGGGTATTATGATAGTAACAGACACGATGTTTGGACTGTATCTTAATGATAGAATTATAATCTCTTCCTTTGTCATTGTAGCTGGATTACAAGACAATGCAAATCTTGTGTTGAACCTCTGAGTTCTGTTATGCATGTTACATGTGTGCACACAAACACATACACACATATATGAACACTTCTAATCTAGCAATAGAAGGTCTGTAGAAATCACGAAGGCTGTCCATACATGGAGCTTGAGAGTGGACCAAGTTTAAATTGGGTGTGTGTGAATCTGCACCAGAAAAAAAAAATCCGTGTAAGAATTTTTCAGAAGGTTTCTAATGTGAATGTTGCCACTGAATCCCACCTCTAGCCCACTGATGCTGCAGGAAGGTTGCTAGCTAAGGTGAAAGGATTGGTTGTCTCGACTGAAAACTCTGTATGTCCCCATTCCAGCATAGAAGGCAGCTTTATAGGCGATATAATGCTCAAAAGTCAGAGAAATGTGTATTTCTTTAAATAAAACCCTTAAAGTGTGTGGTGTTGCCAAATCAAGAAATTGATACTAAATTGATATTTATGTGCATAACCTGTTCAATTTAAATGTAATGGAGCAACAGTCTAAAATAGTGGATCTGAATGGGAGCTAAAATTACTGGTCAAATGGTAATTGGAATAACTTGTATTTTAGGATTCAGAATGCATGGTAAGGAGAGCACAATACAACAAAGATCTTTGTTCATGCACTTACACTGTTGAATTTATTTTTGAAGGTAGAGAGTATTCATAGTACTTAAACTATATGTGTGTGTGTCTTCAAGTCACTGTCACCTTTTTTTATGCTTAGGAAAAGGGAATGTGAACTCAACACAGTTAATGTGCAGCCTTTGAGTGTGTATAACTGGGACCTTGTATCTTTGTTGAATAATTGCATCTCAAAGTAGCACTATGTTTTGTGATTTTTTTTTTTTCTCATTTGTATGTTTTTATGGTGAGTGAAAAAGGCACCTCAGTCTTTATCCACTACTGTTTAGTTTTAGGTTTACAAGCCTGTAACGTACAGCCAAATCAGACCTTGCCATTTCAGTATCTGCTAACCTGAAACAGAGCATCCTAACTCCAGCATAAATTCTGTATTTGCAATACACAGATTAAAACTTGGGTGGAAAATCATGTACTGTGTGTGCACAACAGGCAAGTTTCCAGTATTATTTTTTTGTTTCAGAACTGAATTCCTTTCAGGACAAATGGATGTCCTACCTACATGTTTTCACACCTATTCAGCTGTGAATTGCATTGCTGCACTAAAATTTCTGTTTTATAAAGAAGGATATCTTTTCCTTGACAGATCTACCAGCGTATTGTGTGCTCGTTGCAGTGTTAGTTTTGACTGTGCTCTAGCACTATCCCAGCTGAGAATGAGCTCTTTCTTTTGGTATCTCAAAAGGATTTTTCACAGAGTTGCCATAGATGATTCCTGTGAAATGCAGGAGGTTTCCCTGCCCATGCAGTCGTAGTCTTTGATCTGACAAATAGGGTACTTCATACCACTTAATGATTTGCAAGAAGGAAATAAACTTGCCTCATTCTGCATGTACATAGCTTACAGACCTGGCTTGTAGGTGAAGTCAGTGCTGCTAACACTTGTTAGTTAGCTAGTTAGCACCTTGCAAGGCTTGCCTACTTTTGTGGAAGCTACATGTTCCAGAACTTTTGCTTTTTCTGATTTAGTCTAATTGATTCTGGGAGAATGGTAGGGAAAAAAGCTGGGAAGTAAATAAGAAGCGTGTTTACTTTGGAACTGCTTAATTAGCATAGCTGTACCAGCCGAGAGCTTCAGGCAAGACCTGGTTCTAGGGAAGATACTTGTCTTTGGAGCAGAACCTACTTCATCTGGCAGCTGCCAAATGACAGCACTCCTGAAAGCTGCACTCTAGCCCTTTAGCAAAGATAGGAATGGTAAAGTGTTGTCACGCACTGGCTACCTGATTTCCTAGCAGTGGGCAAAATATAACCAATTTTTTACTTCGTTTGTAAGAAGCTGTGTGATACCAGCAGAAACAGCAGACTTCTAAACATACAAAACTTTCATGTTAGATCACTGGCTATGTGTTTTAGTTTTATAAGCTAAAGTTTATAAGTTTAATTTGGCAGGCAGGCTAGTTGATGGATACAAACTCCATTTATATACAGTGTGGTAAATAGAAAGAATGGGCCTGACAAGTATCTGTAGTGCTGGGGGTGATCCTATTACAGCCTGTTCTGGAGAGACTGACATCTACAGAGCAAGCAAACTGACCAGTGTAGTAAAGGCCTATGAGACTGTTCTTCTTACTCCCTTTACTTTTAATACTTCTCTTAAAGACTATGTATTTCCAGAGTTGTTTATGACCTATAGAGTCATATAGGTCAGCTCTTCCATAGTGAAGCTCTGGGGTATGCATTGATCAAAAGCTGTTTTTTTGAGCTTTGTGGAGTGGGGAGGGAGTTTGTAAGAAGGTACAAGGTAGGATTACAGTTCTGGCTTTATCATAACTTTAGTTTTGGTAGTTTTTTCCCCATCTACTAAATAAGAACACATAAGCTTCATTAAGCCATGTTTAAGGCCTTCGAGTAGCATGTGTAGAAACACTGGCATATGGAGTTCCGTTAATTTATTTCTTGAAAAATCAGTTTTGTGCTATTTTTTGTCTCTGTGCAAGAATAGCAGCTCCTAGTTTCTGAAGTACATTGGAATCCTGTCCTTTGGAAATTGTTGATACATTCTTCTATTGCTATGTCAGTGTTGCCATGTGCTGATTTCCTAATGTGCTATGCAAGATAAAATGAGTGGGAACTACTTAAGAGTTCTAGTATTTTACTTTTTATCAGTAGTTGGGAGCATGCTGTTTGAAAGTTTCATCAGTCTCCACCAAAAGCAGCTGGGCCTCAGGAAATAAAAATTTTCCCTGTGTATTTGCACAAGTCAGACTGCAAAAGAAATAACCCAGCTCCAGGCCCCAGAAAATCTTGTTCGAATACAATTCTGCATGTAAATCAGCCGCAAATCCTCTTCCAGTTACAAGAGTCACCAAGCTATCATGCAAGAATACAAGAAAGAAAATAACCTGTAACTTGACTGAGGGAAATCCTGATAGATACTTGTTGTATTCCAGTAAATCGTTTGGTACAGAATTCCTATCTGTAAGGCCAATGCTAAGAAACACAGTGGAGCCATAGAGGTGGGAAAGTTCAGTTTTCTCCATCAAGGTGAATGGAAGACCAGGGCCATGTGTCCGAAAGGCAGGCTTGTCAGACACAAGGCTGGGAGAGCTGTTGCATGTCTGGGTTGTGAATTAAGTTGCAGTAGACGGTAAGGTGCTCTGAAAAGGTGCATTTGAAGGTCTATGGAAGTAGGTGGACAGAATTGAAGGGATCCCTTCCAAGAATTTTTCAACTCTTTAAACCCACATTGTGACTGCTCATTTATTTTTTAAGTGTCAAGTGCCTTCCTGTGAATTTCCTTTTATTTCTGTTTATTAATTTTTTTTCTGTTTTTTTTCTAAGCCAGGTGTAGGGATACTTAATTTGCTGTATGTCCCAGAGTTTGTGTATCTCTGTCATGAACGTTGTTCACATTGTGATGTCTAATTTGTTTTTTAATGGTAGTCTAGTTGTGTTTATTGTGTTCTGCTGTGTCTGAGAATTTGAAGATCTTTATTATACAGATAAATACAAATGAGAAGCCAAAAGGCGTTTTGGGTGCCTGCAGCCTTGGCTACAGTTACTGTTTAGAGATGAATTATTTACTGGGCTTTGAGCCCCAAAAGGAAGTGAAGGCATAGGAAAGCCTTCCCACTAGAGATGCTAAACCTGTAAAGAGCTTGTTAACATCTACAAAACATGGCTTAAAGTTGTGTTGGACTCTGGTCTGTAGCGTACACTCGCAGTTCTCAGTGGCACATTTCTGCTCTGTGTTCATCCTTTAAAAGTATCCAAGACTTCTGCAGTCCATACTGTACCACAGTTACAAAATCTTTGTCAGCTGAAGACCACCAAGAGAGCTCTCCTGTGCTCTTGGTGGCTGGGTCGTTCCTCTCAGGTACTAAGGCACTAAGCAGCTCTTGCCTGATACATTGAGTTAGGCAAAATTCCAGTAGGGAGGGTGATGACTTGACCTTTTTGCAAATGCAAAAAAGGTAACCATGGCTTAATTGTGATCCTTCTCTACAGCATATTTTAAGACTATCAAATACTGCTGAGATGGCAAAACTCTCACTGTCAAAACATGGTTACTGCTAATTTGTATCAAAGAGTAAATTGAATAATTTTAGGCACAAAGGTAGGTCCGGTGTCCCCATTTGTGTATTTGGACTACTTCTGTCAACAAATACAATTACTAGCAACTGTATTGGAGCACAGTAATGTGTTAAGGTAACTGGGTTTCTAGGAGGAAACATTTGGTAGTGGTAAATATAAAGAGTGGTGTCTGGAAGCACAGCAGCAGCTTTCTCCTGGTTAGCCAGGTCACTGAGTTTTTTGTTTTGTTTTGTTTTTTAAAGGCTTCATTTGTATCTCTTTTAAATCAAAACTAAATTCTCATTAAAACTGGTTATAATACATTATTATTTAGGGGGTTATTAGGGCTGCACAAATTCAGTGTTGAACTTCCTCTTAGCAATGTAAAGGACATCCTCTTTTTCTTGTCTGTTGTTCTAGCTGTTGGTTTTTCCAAGTGCAAAAAAATAAGTCACAACATATGATTTTCTCAGGTTTTTTGTTTGGTTTTTTTTTTATGGACTGGTAAACTGACCTGGATACTGTATGTATAATACCTCTTAAAGTTCAGGCAGTTGAAACATTTAGGAAAAACAAGTTGAAACTGAAACTGCTAAAGTGTCATGTGTATGTATCTCCTTGAATTGTTGTCTGTTGTATCTGCTTATGCATCTGATCTTCTCAGGGGTCCTGCTTTGTTTCTAGTTCGCATGGTCTGCTGCAAAGTCCACTGTGAAAACAGGGTAGTTGATCCTCACCTGGAGGCTCTCTAAAAGCTGTGCTGCCCTAGATTATTACTCTGAAAGAAGAAACGAAAATGCCTGGAAACAGCACAAAAAGGCAAACTCCTGCAAAATCCTTCAGGAAGCTGGGACTAAACAACTCATGTGCTGCTACCATCTCGGTATTTTTCCTGCAAAATTCCTTC
>NW_010518344.1:15326-33135 GCF_000687285.1 Phaethon lepturus | reverse complement strand
AGGAATGCCTAGCTCCACTCTTTTAAAGGCCATGTGCTTGGGGTAAGATCAGGATTTTGGGGGGAACTCGGCTAGAAGAGGGTTTTCTTTAAGCTGTGCCTGCTCTTGTGCTATAAAAGTTTTGTTACAGAGGGTAAAATTTATTTGTTGATGTCACAAAGGAGTCTGCTAAGGCTGGAACATTCTCAGAATATGGGTTTTAAATTTGGCTTCCCTTCTTTCTCATCTTGACAGCATTGGAAATGACTTCAGTTTTCCTTTCAAATAACAAATGATCCTTGTGACTGTGTAATCAACTACACCTTCCCCTCCCCTCCTTTTATGGAGTTTCTTTTCCAGTAGCACAACCCTGCCAGGAACAATACTAGATCGTGGTGCTGTTCTTGTCATCATCAGATGGTAAGCAGTTTTTGCTGTTCCTCCTCTGCAGTGCCAGTGCTATGTCCAGTTCTCTCAATTGCTTCAAGAACCCCCGGTTTGGCAGGATGCATCGGTGTCTTGATACTTGCTCAATGGCATCCACCACTGTCATATTCTTGTAGATCATCAGGTAAGCCAAAACCAATGTGGCTGACCGGCTGCGACCCATAGCACAGTGAACCAGAACCTTGTCTGCAGAAACAAAGAGAGATGATGCAGAGATGATGCTGGGTAATTTCTTTGATAGTGACGTTTCTGTAGTGCCCCTGCTCTCTTTGGTGCTTTGACTGCCCTTACCAGCACTTTCGTAAGGCCCATCTTTTTACGGGTGGGGAAACGGAAGCTGTAAATCTTACTATAGTAACTCAACACCATCTAAGTTGGAGATTACCCATTTAATCCTGAACCAGGTATCTTTAATTTGTGAGCAAAGGTTGCGGAGAAGGCCTGGGGGCTGCAGCCTCGCATTAAGTAGCGTAGCATGCCCCGCTGCAGCCTAATCTAGCATGCCTCGCCGGCAGAGTGTATGTAATTCTGTGTTGGGGCATAATGACCAAAGCACACAGTTGTGGGAGGGTTTGGTATGTTATCAAACCATCCTTCCATGAGCGTAAACGGGATGCACGGAGGTGCCTTTCTTAGTTCTACTAGCTAGACAGTAAAAGCTAACTGAATTCGCTTATTTTTCTGTTGTTCCGACAATAATGTCCTTCCAGATCTAGATTGCATCGCTTTATGCCCAAATACTTCATTTGTAAAATACAGCTAACAAGGCTTTTTAAGGCTCCGTGATATTTTTGAGGGCAGAGGATAAGAAGGGCCATAGAATTTAATAGGCATATGACAAGCGTGTAGAAAGAAACCACCTCTTAAACTGTCGAAAAGCTGCTTTAGAATTCTCTGGCTAGTCACCCTTGCCCTGTCGTGTTGAATGAAAGCAACGTTTCCCCACCACCAACTCTCTGTTTTACATAATCGTATCCTTGCAGTAGTGGCCTGTCTTGTATATTGTGAATACAGAGTCTCTGCTAATAGTTTTAATCTCTGAATAAATGTGCCTCAAGATTTAGCCTTGTGATATTGCTTGGTTTAACTTGGACTTCCAGAGGCAAAAAGTCCTTGGCTTCAGGTACGAGCAAGGATGTAAGCCAAAGTGGAACCTTCCCCATTTGCTGTGTCTCTGGGAGGTGGAGGAAGAGAACAGTAAGTGGGTTCAGATCTGATTGACAGGTTTTGAAACACTTCAAAAGATTTCCAAAAATGATTCAAAGCCCTTGAGGGGCTTTCACAAAGGGTTGAACTGCTGAACGAAGTAGATTTGGAGCACACTCTGTAACACCCTGCTAAGCTGAATTGCCACAGGAAAAAAAAAAAATCCTATCAGGGCCAATAATAGTTTATCTCTGTCAGCTACGCCTAGTGAGAAGTGTTGGGTGCAAAGCCATGACTCCTGCCGATTAACTCCTTTGCTTCCAGGCACAAGAGGATGTCTTGGCACAAGAAGCATTGCTGTGTAATGGATGCATCAAGAACTGCCAGCACTAGAGGATTAATGGTTACAGTCTGCATCCTAATCCCAGCAGATAGTTTTAGAGGCATCTTGGCAAAATTCCAGTCTCTCTGATAACTAAAAGTGCCTTTTCCTCTCCTGCAGAATGATAATCCCTTCTGTTATTACTGCAAATATTTGAAACGGATGAAAACTCTCATTTGTTCAGCCCTTCATGCCTCTCTTTAGAGCTTCCCACCTTGTAAATGGGTTGCTGTTGAGGTGATGAAATACGTGATAGGACAAGGCTTTGTTTTGTGTGGGTGGCGAATGTGGCGGATCTAGGAGAAAATGTACAGTTTTGTATTGTGTTAACAAAGGCAAAAAATGGCCATACAATTTTCTGAAATGTTTCTTGGCTGTAGGAAAATGAAATCTGTCCTTTCCTGTGCATGAATATTCAAGATCTGACTGCCTATTACAGTAAAACACAGGGCCACATCCCTTCTGGGCTAGTTTGTACTCTGTCCAGTTCTGACCTAAGGATCAGTCTGAACCCTCTTCCCCCAAGAGGGAGTCTGCTCTTGCAGTCTTTGATTCTGACCACTTACATCCTTCAAGGTGTGGCTGAACAGAAAATACCAGTGCACAGAGGCAGAGATCTGCTGAGTGGTGACAGGTCCCTGAACTATTTTGGTCACTTGACTTGGGCTTTTGTGTCTTGAAAATCTGTCTAGATGCAAGACTCTCTTTCCAGAGTTAGATGGAGTGATGAATGTTGAGGTGTCTTTGGTCAAATGCCTTGAGTCTTTTTATCTGTCTCATATGTTTCTTCTCATACTGCTTTTATCATCTCAGGCTTTAGTGTATTTTTTCCCATTACATCTTCACATGAAAAGCAAATGCTATTCCCCTCTACTTCACGTTCTGAGGAACTAAGACACCAAGGGAATGAGTACTAAGTCTCTCGTATAGCAGGGAACTTGAAAACCTCCTAAAATTAATGTCTGTCTGTCAGTTTAGTCAGGCCTTGCTCGTATAAATTTTAAGCTGTCCTATGGTCTGAATTGCATGTTTTGGGAAATCTTTATATGCACAGCTGAAAGATAGCATGCATAATTGCAACCAGTTCAAGTTTGCCTCTAAAACTTAACTCTTATAACTGAGCTACTTTCACTGTTCTTAAGTCCATCTGCCCATGTTTCAAGTCTGCAAGTACTGCTCTGATCTGGGAGTTTCTTCACAAAGATTTTGAAGGTTAAGTCAGAATTACTGCATTAGGACTGTGTTTAGGCACCAATTGCCAAGCTTTCTGGCCTGTTGCAAAAAGACAGGTTTCTTCATTTGCCTGACAACTTGTTTCAGCCACATTGACTGTTGAGCAGCTTCCCAGCAAAAAGCATTGTATGAAGACATCTATTACATGAATTTGATCACTTGGCTGGCTGAAGGTCATACCCCAAACAATGTGATACAGCTGAAGCAAATTCATTAATACATACATTCTGGTCACAAAAGTCGAAACTTTTCTTTTTCCCCCTTTTCTCTCTTAATGCTTAATACTAATGCAGAGTAGTAAATGAATGTAATGGTGTTATTGATCAGAAGTATAGTGCTATGTTCTGAAGTCCCATGTTATTACCACTGGTGATAGGTACTTGGTTACATACTATAAAATCCTATTTCAGGTCAGGAAGGTACATGCAAACTGTCCTTTCATTAGGCACTTGAAATACATAGTACATTTCTACACTAGATGTACAGTCACAAATAATGCATCTATGTTATTAGAGGAGAGCAATAGTTACTTGCCTCTAGTCTTTTCTCCTGTAAATGTGAGAGACATCAGCCTAGTCTAGTTTCTGGAGTCGTTCCGTTGTTTCGTAAATGCGTATTGGAAAGCTATGATCATGCATTCAACCTCTGCCTCTTTGTGGGCCACTCATATGTGCCTTTATGCATGCCTTTGTCTGGGATAAGAGATGTACATTTAGTGTACTTTTCCCTCACGAGGCAGTTAAGAGCTTGCTCTTTTCCTTCATGAGTGTTACAGTAATTCTTCATTGGTCTCCATCAAAAAAGATCCTAGCTCTCTTGTTTAAAAACTGTGTGAATGTGGCAGTCAGTGCACAGCTAGAGAAATGATTGCAGTTGGTAGTAGCTACTTAAGTGCAGCTTTTTTTGTTTGTTTTGTAGAAGTTCGTCCAGTCACTCTTTGATTTGGTCTTGTGTTTCAGTGCTGGATTGGTACTTGATCCTGTCTCAGAACTTCCTAGATTTTGGTGTGGTTTTGAAACAAAAAGGTTGATCCTTCCCCTTCCCAACCATCCCTGCCTCAATATTTATTGGGATGCAAGATTTTTCCTAGCCGTTGCTGCTTCTCTTGTGCTTGTTTCTCTCCCTCCGTGCAGCAGACAGAGGTGTTAGAGGAACAGCAGCGTGATGGGAGCGAGGACGTCTGCATTTGTTCCTTCCGCTGCTCCAGTCTGATACTGACCTCCAGCCTCCAGCCGGGGCTGGACGCAGGTGCATGTTAGTTATCCACCCCTTCCCAAAGGCAGTGCTTCAGACATAGCTTTTTGAAATGCCAGGTACCTTTCTTTCACGAGCAAGTAAGCTCCTGAAGCAGTTTCTCCTGCTATTGAGACTTTGTTTTTTAAAACTAAACTGCTTTCAAGACTTTCTCCTGACCAAGGGAAGGGACTGTTGCTGTACACTGTACTTGCTTGAAGGGTTAAAATTGTGAAGACCTGGCTGGCTACTGGGGGCAAGACAGTTAGTAGCTGGCTACAGCTGTGCTGAACAGCCAAGAACAGAAGCTGACATGAAGCTAGAATCTTGATATGTGACCCTCTGATATGAAGGTTTTTGTAGGTCAGCAAGAAAGTCTTAAGTTTCTCAGCTGGTTTCTGGTAAAATATCCTGTAGAGATTTTTAAAGAGAGGCATATTGGGGGAAGGAGTAGGAGTAATATTGAAAGCCAGTGTGAGGCCTAGGCTGTAGCACTTATCAGTGTAAAACTTCCTGATAGAACACTGATGGAGATCAGCAAATAATGAATTGTAGTAATCAAGCTGAGAAATTACAGAAGCTTTAATGAAATGTTTCTAGATCTCCGCAGTCAAGAGTTTTTTCGGTCCCCTGCTGCTTGGAAGAGGGCAGAGATCAATCTGTAATAGCTTGGGGTAGATCTGATGGCCAGGTAGGAAGGTGGGTTTTATATTTGTAGAGTGAATCTGATGCTGCAGAGCATGATGCTGTGGAGTGACAGCCTGGAATATCTGCAGAGTGCTCGTGTTCCCCTCCCACCACTATGCAACCAATATTCATTACACCTTTCTTAACAGGGACTAATTTAAGAAAAAGACAATTTACTTCATGGAACCTATGCAATGTCCGATTGTGTTTATGGAGTCAAAACAACAACAAAAAACCTCTATCAGACAGGAGACCTCAATGCAAGCTGTGATGTGGACTTTTATCAAAGTGTTGGTAAGGGGCTTTTGTGCTGGTACTAGCTCTGCAGTGAGAAAGATCCTAGTTTCATCACTACCTTCTCTTAAACTGGTTCCCTGCTACTAATTTTATGTTCTCTGTTAAAATGTACTGGACTTGTTTCATTCCCGCAAGGTTGAAAGCCATGGAACTATGGTTATAATCAGACGGAGTAAATACTGTACTGCTTTTAACCATTGTCAGCACTCCTTACTTCTTTCATCCTGAAGTGCATTATCGATGAATTTAGAAGCTGAATAAAAGAACTGGCTGAGCTTGAAAGTGGGAAGATCATCTGCCTCCACTCCATGGTACTCCACAGTCATGTCGTGATAATATTCTGGTCCTGTGTCCACGTTCCGCTGACCATGGGCCGCATTGAGGATGTGGGTGAAGCCTGCCTTCTCAAGGCTGTAGCGATCTAACGCAGTTTTCCTGTTAAAACAAGAGCTGTCATGTAAGTGAAGAAGCTTCTTACCAGGAAGCCAGGAAAAAAGAAATATCTCTGATTTGGTATGTTCTAAATGTTAATGAAACTGATAGTGCTTAAAAAAATGCATCATTTACCATTGTAAAGATCTTAAGATACTGTCATTCAGAGTGAGTGTTCCTTCTGGAGTTCATAACTATCTCTCCCAGGTCCCTAAAGCACCTTAAAAATGAATTTATTTTCCTGGCATCTGTGTAATGTAGGCAATACTGGCTTCTATCCATCTTGTACAAAAAGAAACTTGAGATACAGAAAGAAATAGAATGAATTATTTAATGGCATAAAAGCAAATCAGTGGCAGACCTTGAAATAGGACCCATGAATGCTGCTTTCCCCTTCTGTCCCATCAATTGATATTGCACACCTAATAAGAGTCAGTGATACGTGAGTAGTAAGATCATCTGGGATTCAAAAAGAAGTTCTTCATCCCTAAAAGAAGTTACTGAGTTTTTTCTCCATTTCTATTTTAAAAAATAAAAGTAATTTTAAAGAATCACCCTTCTGTGGTCACAGTGCCCTATCAGGTTTCCTTTTACTGTCATGTTTGGTTAAACCAGAGGTCTGAAGCAAAAAGAACTAGATATAGACACTGACTATTAGCCTTCAGTGAAAGCTGAAAGCCATATATTTAGCCCAATATTCTACTTTATTCCTGTCTTCTCTTCCCTTGGACAAGGGAAGTCAGATAGGAGAGGAAATCCTAGATTTTTGTGTGCCAAATACACACTCCTAAGTGCTTGCCAGCAGCCAGAAATTCCTCAAAAAGTGCAGAGTTTGTGGACAGGCATGTAAAAACTTTTTTGTTCCATTAAAGAAAGCTTTAAATTTTGGAAAGTTTTTTGTTCTGGAAAAGCTGTCAAGTTTCATTAGTCCTTAGGAAGACTACTGAGCTTCCTACAAAAAATCGCATAGGCTTTTTTCTGCGAATATATTTTCACATAACTACTGCTGCCATAATTAAATTGGTGCATGACGTGAAACAGCTTTTTCCAACCAAAAATACCTCTCTCCATGAATGTTTCCTGAACACTTCAATGTGTAAAAGCAGCTGCTGTCACACAGGACGTTGTGGTGGGCTACCTGTTGTGTTTCATCATTCCAGCAGTGAGAGCTCAGAATGGCATGAAGTTGACTCCACCTTCCCAGCCTCTGTCAAAGTCAAAATCCCCCTTTGAGCAGTCAAGAACCTAGTGATGAGAGCATTTAACTGGGATATGGATACTGAAGGTCTTACCTATGCTCTTTCTGATTTAAATAAAGCTCATGATAATTGGCTGATCTGAGTAGATTTTTCTCCCTGCAGAAATTCCTTTCTAGCCAGTAAGGTCAAGACCTTATCATTCCTGACATTTTTGCTGTGAAATAATGTCATAAGTCCCCTATACAATGATTTTAAAAAAAAAAAGTAAAAACTTCTGTTAGTATGGTGATGCCTGCCAAAGCTCAGTAGGCTCTGGAGGACAGAGAAGCAGCAGCATCTTGCTGCTAGTGCTGTGACTTGCCACCTTCACCTCAGGTTAAATAACGCTCACTCCTTCCCTTTGTATTCTTGTTGCAGTAATTGACTTAAAAAGATGTTGCTTTTTCTCCCTCCTTTTAGAAGACTCGTGGCTTAGCATTCTCTTCAGGTGGATATGCTCAATACGCTTTGCCAACAAAGGTGCTTCAATTCTGGACTATAAAGGATGGCCGGTACTTAAAAAAACAGACTAAATGCCCTGGCCAAAGAGTAAAGGTGCAGTGAATAACTACTTCTCTTGGTTTTTATGTGCTTGAGGTGAACTACAGATTCTGGTTTCAAATTAAGTCTTAATTTGTTTTGCTTCCCCGATGCTTGGATGGAGAAAATATGTTTTCCATTCACCAGACTTGGCCCAAAGAACGTATCCAACAAACCATGAAAGACTGGTGGTTTCAGCTCAGAGAGCTGTGCTCAACTAGAACCCCTGCAAGCGGAGACCTACATGCTGAATAACAAGTAGGACTGCAGGGTAGCTAGGGTCAGCGGAAAAACAAAGGTTTTGATGGACTGTAGGTACTGCCAAACTTTGGTTTCTGCAAGCCCTGCTCAGGCTAATAAGTAGCATTTGAATTAAATTATGAAGTTGTTCCGAGCAAGGACAATGTCAAACAATAGTTCGCATGACAATCATTAACAATTGACGCTTCCATTCATCTGAAATCGAATTTTCCTGTTTCCTTGGTTAGGTTCTCAGGAGATCGCCTTTTGACACAGCGGGTGCATCTCATGCATTTGTTTCTGACGGTCGCCCTTGCAGTCCTGTTCGATTTCTGAGGATTGCGTTAGGATCGCATGCTGTCTTTCACCAGCTGCCTAAGCAGTCGGCTCAGTCTGGCCGAGCTGCTGGGAACTTCCCCCTTCCACCTCCCCGTCTTGCCTGGAGCTGCACACTGTGAATGTGGAGCCCGGGATGGAACTAATTCTCCTCCTTTTTATTTAATCGATTAAAGGCAAGGCAGTTAGGTGTTCGTTTTGCATCACAATTTGCATTAGCACCCGGCCCTTGGCCTGTGGGAGTTTGAGTATATGCGCATTGTGTCTGTTAGCTCACTCTGTTTCCCGTAGCCTGGGCTGGAAGGGGAATGGGAAGCAGCAATGGATCAACCTGGAATGCTGTTGCAAAAAGCCCGTTGTAAATGCTCAGAGGTAACTGCATCATTTTCTGTGAAATCTCTTATTTTGAAAGTAAATTGTAAGTGTACCAATGAAATACTTCAGGGGTTATCTACTCCACTGTTTTTCGCACTGAAGACTTTGTACTGTTCTCCTAAATGTTTGGAATAGGCTGATTTTTAAAATGTTACCTGCTTTTTAATTACACTTGAAATGTAAACGGATTCAGCAATACCGTCTTGGATTGAATGTAACCTTGTCCAATATAGTCTTTTTCTTTATAATATGGATGCACACTTTCTTCTTTCTACTGACATTGCTAACCTAGAAAACTTCCAGAAAATGAATGCTCAGTCTTGAGCACTCAAATCTGTTAAGATCGCCACATTTTCACTGGAGTAGGTAGTCAGACTGCTGTGTGTAGGTGTTGCAGAACCTGTTAGTTGAACCAAGACCTGAAACGTTTGCCCTGGCTATGTGGAGCATGGTCGATGTAGGTCCTGTGGGTATGTAGCTTGTGCATTTGCAGGCTGAGCTATGGCATGTAATCTGCAAGGAGGATGTCAGGGAACCTTTCTTCCAGCATACACCCTGGACAATATTATCTATGGAAAGCTTTCTCTAAGATTTCTAATACATAATGTTGTGTAAAGGTCTGAGGAAACAGTTACTGTGCAATCAAAATAGGGTTCACTGGACTGCAGGAGGTCCTGCCTTGGGCTTTAGAATCCACATCTTTTGGAGGAAGCTGAAGTGACACTCTCACTCTTCTTCAAGAGCAAGAGTGCTTGGTTTCAAACTTGATGTGGGGATTAGGAAGCACTTATGCTCCTTCTCCTTTCTCTCCATCCCCCCAGTCTTGCACTTGATAATCACGTTTTCATAAAATATAGTTCTACTGTTCTTGCAAAAATCTTCCCTTTTTTTTTTTTCTTGTAAAACCTTTCCCCAAAAGCTGGACAGACAGCCCAGTTGGACCACCACTTGTCCATGGGTTTGTCTGCTTTTTCACTCCCATCAGCTGTCTTTTTACCTTGCCCATTGGTCGTAAATACTATTGGGCCGGGATGGCCCCTGTGCTGAGACTCTGACACTGCCATAATATAGGCAGTTACACTTGAGGTCGTGCTGGGTCTGCAGCACGTCGATTGCCAGTTAACAGCGAGCAGGAAACAGGCTGTTAAGCCCTCATATAGGGGGACCCATACGTTTGTAAATGGAAATGTTGCTGTGCCCCTTGATGTGTTTGCTTGGACTGGCTTTAACCATCAGTGAACTCCAGCTTTGTGCGAAGGACTGGCTTGCTTTCCAACCTCAGCTGAATCTGTAGCGTAGGTGCCGTTGTGGAAGCATCCATCATTCTCTCTTTACTTTAATCAGAGTCTATTTTTTTGTTGTTGTTTCATCATGCATGATACTCCTGGTTACGTCCCGGGGGGAACGCTTTTGGTCTTCCTTGCAGTTTTTACCATGTCTGAGGTATCAGTGTTTTAGGTGAAAGGAAGGAATAAATCAAGCATAAATATCTGCAAATATCTGACTGGTTGAGGTGACTAATAGCGTAGGGTCATTCAGGGGTATATGAATCACATAACTTACTGGAGGATTTATAACTCTATTTCTAATTCACTTTCAGCTAGAAATGGCACAGACTCTTTTCCCTGGCAGTTGGCTCACTACCAGAGTTCAATAGTCACGCTAATAATATTCCTCTTTTTCCCGCTTTGGGTGCTGCTGTTTCCTAATAAATTGTAATTAATATTTCAATTTTTGTGATTATGGTTAAATTTTAAGTAGCTATTGTAAAGAAGAGTTAGCTACAAATAGCGTAGGTGAAGCCATAAGCATTTGCCTGGTCTTGCAATTGTTTTCATTTTGTATATCTCCACCATCTGTGCTATTAGCACTTGATTTCCTTTTACACAGTGCATCTGTGGTCTCCAGTGTCTGCCTTGAATGTGTTCCTATGCAGAGAAGGTGAAGTGTGGCACTGGGAGATAACAGTGAAAATTTCAGTATAATTCAGTTTAGTAAGGGATGAACTGGGCAGATTGGTCCCCTGTAAAAACTCATCAGCTCTTCAATTCAGAGCACATAAACATATGCTAAAAGTTAAGGATACCCAGAAGTCCTCCTCTCTGTAGCAAAGCATGTTAAGCAAAAGCTCAGTGCTTTGCTGAATCAGACCCTGCATTTACCGTAGGACATATGGACTCATAAACATGTTTTTAAAGTTCTGAGGCAAGGGGGAATACTTTGATGTGGGAATGCCATCTAAATGGTGAAAATTGGAGATAAAATCACTTTCACATAGGGATATATTGATAATAATAGACTATCACCAAGAGGGATAACTGACCTAAACAAAAACGTCATCCATTTTCAGATGGTTCCCCAAAGACAATTCTTTTGGGTTGTGCAAGGGCAAATAAAGGGCTTGTCCAGAACTTTAACTGTTCCTGCTGTCAGTTTTAAAGCTAAGATTCATAGCATTAAAAGCAAGCGCTGTAGCAAGCTCTGCCGCCTTCTGGAAGCAACAGTGTAAGTAGTTGTAAGGTGAAAGAAAATCCTTCTTTCAAGTTGCCATCTCCAGTGTACCGAATCCCTTCTCTGTCTTTTCAACAACGCTGTCATAACAAGCTTTAGCCCCAGCTGCTTTCATCGGGAAGGTGCCCAAACCAATGGATTTAGAAGAGAGGGAAAAACAACTTGAAGGCGCTGCAGCCTGCACCTCCGCATCAAGTATGAAGTGTATGAAAAGCTACCAAAAGGAAGAGAAGGTGGCTGATGATGAAAACCCAAGTGCATCAAAAGGAAGGGAAGCAATCCCCCGTCACGCCTTGTGAGGGTGTGGGCAGAGCAGCTCCCTCCACAGGTAAGCCAGCACCGCATGGCTGGTACTGGTCAGCCAGGCAACTGGTACGCTCGCTTTATAAGCTCTAAGTAGAGCCAAGTCTCTTAAGCTTCATGCAAAGGTTGAGCAATGCAAACGTATTTCAGTATAGACTGTTAAAGCCACAGATTGACAAAACACAAGTAAATCTGAGGCGACATGTTACTAGGAGAGGAATTACTAGAAGAGGAATCGTCTCTCTCAAACTGTTCCATTTTCTTAAACACTGAAGGAAAGCTCGATGCAGGATGATAATTTACCAGATGGACAGTGTCAGAAAGAAGCTTCCTGAATATAGGCAATACCAACACTTGCTTAAGAAAATCTGGCAGTTCTCCCTCCTGAGGAGAGATGTTGAGAATTTCCAATAATACTGACCCAGTTTCCTTTGGTAACTCCAGCACTGAGGGGATCTAGAGATACTGTAGCATTGTATCCCCGTTCCCCTCTGAGGTGTTGCTCCATTTCTGTGGATACCTCCTGTTCAGTGTGAATTAGAAGAATTTTTAGGTACCGCTGAAAATACTGAACAGGATCTTCATAATACGTGGTAGAAAAAGGTTTTTAGTAGTCCATTTTCCTCTAGCCCCAAACGCTGGATGCTGGTTTTGTAAGTGATACAACCTAGATACAAGAAATACCTCTCTGCTTTCCATGCAGCAAAGACATCAAACACATGGGATGTAGTCAGTCAGTTCCTCATCTTGACTTCAGTCACTTACCGAGTGTTAGAAATCGCCTATAGACAGAGATGATGTTGCGTGGGGAAGTGTTCCTTCTCTTGGAAGCCGTTGCTGCTTTAAGAGGTTTATGGTCCAGTGTTACAAATCTGATTTTCTGGATTGTTAAATTTCTGTTACGATTGGCAGGTTCTTGTACTAACAGAGTTGGAACTATGTCCTCAAGAGCGGTGTTGGAATCTAAATCTGCATACGCTCCTATTTTTGTATGATTAATACTGGTGTAGATCCTAGGAGTTCGTAATGCTAAACAGTGGGAGGTAATTATTTGCTACCCCGAGTAGATCAGCATTTACTTCTTCCAGATCAGTATAAATTGTCTTTCTACTTAGTCACTTGGAAAAAGCCATACCATATTATTTTTCTGGAGAAAGGGAAGAGGAGAGAGTGAATTTTAGTTAAGCATATGTTTATTTTAAAGTTCAGTTATATATTTTAATTATCATAGACTCCAGTCTGTAAGTTTGAGTTACTCGTGTGTCTCGTTGAACCTTACCTGTGTTAGTTCTCAAGAGCATAAGCACTGGGGTTCCACTGGGACGAACACAGACTATAGCTTTCTGGAAGTGCAAGCTCAGTTCAGCTGCATATCAGCTGTAAGGAATTAGACTCCAGAAGACTTCCCCTGAGAGTGGTTTGAGAACGCAGAAAGACCTGAAATTGTGATCAAGCCTTAAATCCTAATGAGAGCTAGAGGATGGTTAAGAAAAAAACAAAATCTTGAGAGGCCTTTGTCTTCAGCTAAATATTCTTTGCAATTCAGAAATGTGGAACCACGGGCATCATCTCGGGTAATAATGCGATCACTGAAGAGCCGCAAGAAGAAACTACGAGCTGCGTAACTGGTAGAGGTTTTCCGTGTGGTTGTGGTGAACCAGGCGGGCTTCGGTTAGAAAGTAAAGCTGCCCATGCAAGTAACCTGGTGACCAGTGACAGAAAGGAGCAAGACAAAACTGCTTTCTATCCCTGTAGAAGGCTTCTGGATGTGAGGGAGGATACATGCAAGCACTAGTCCTGGTAGCAGATGAATCAAAATCTTGGCAAAGCATGTTTTATTCCTATCACTGGGCCGTCTCCTACAAGTCCCAGTGTCTGGTCTTTAAAAGTCCTTGGAACTTGCTGGAGGAAAATTTCAATTGGAGCTGAACACAGCATGTTATATTTTGAGGCTTTGATTATTCTGGGCCTGACAGGCTCATGGAGATTTCATTGCCTCTGGGCAACATCTGCAGCGGAGCCTTGTAACAAAAGGATTGAGTGGCCTCACAGGGCTCCTTGATAGCCTGCATTGCATTAGAAGGAAGATGTGGTTACGTAGTCAGGGTAATTAATTAGCATTTCCATAAGCAGTCACAAGTCCTGTTAACCTTGTAAATGCAGGAGGCAGGAATGAAGCACAGATGTGAAGGCTCTGAAGATAAACTCTGCATGTGTGTGTTCACTTGATTTTGTTGATGAGCTCCACTAAATTCTTTCAAGATCAACCTTAATTTAGCATGGCTAAGGATTCAAATACACCCAACATCTGTTCGCATCTCAATGGCAGCTCTTTGGCGACCAGTGCTACAGCATGATCTTAAAATAAAAGAATACAAAAACCCCTGCCACACTGAAGGGGGAAGCTGTTGGTCAGAATCAAGGTGTGGAGCAGGCCGAGGAAAGATACAGAGGTCCCTGGACTTTGCCTACTTCAAATCAAATCTTAGTTCTGGTAATGGAAACTGCATCTTGCCTGCAGACCGGTTCTCATCTCAGATTTTCTGCTGCTGGATGTCAAATTCGCCCGTCTCACAATAGTCGTTCTCTTGCAGAGCGCCTCATTTTCTGGTGAAGTTTTACTTCTGTTCACCCCCTCACCTGGTCCCCACTTCTTCCTTTTCCGTTGGCTTTCTCATTCTTTTGTCCCGGTCATGTGGGGGACTTGTTTTGTCTGGAAGCACCATTGCTTTATCTCCTGACTTAAGACCTGTCCCCTGCAGAAACAAAACCTGCCCCGTGTAAGCGGGTGTGGCTGTCGGTACCTCTCCGGAAGCTTGTTCCTCTGGTTCGCTTGCACTGAGCGAGGTGTGTACCGCAGTCGGAGTCTTGCCTCCTAGCATTTCTTAAATACAAGATTAACAAGCCACTGCCACGGGGACGACTACATGGCAGAGTCAGTGGCTGGTGTCCTGCGCTTAGAGGCTGCCCACAGATCTGTTGTCTCCTTAGATCCCTTTGCTCAGAGGGCAGAGCTGTAGCTGCACCACAGACGTAAGAGGGAAATAATTCTAATAATTCAGAGTAAATCTGCTGGTGATTTTGAACAAGGAAATAGGAAATAAATGCCAGAAGAGGCTGTTCTTTACACTGAACCTTGAGTTAGAAATATCTAACAAAGGCGGGCAGGGCAGGATGGGGAGAGGACAACTCAACCCTCTTCTCCTTTGTTCCTGAGTCATTTGGCCAGGCTCTTCCCGTGGCTTAAAATACATATATTTTTTTAATTTATTTTTTTTCCCTGTCTCTAAAAGTGGGAGTCCTGGCTTGATTAAAGCCCAGAGCTGGTGTTTGTTTCTGTTGCCTCTGGCGCCGCAGAATTAATTGGTCGATGATATTCGGAGTCTTGTAACATTCAAGGCTGTATATCTTTCCTCTTTTATAAGCTGGCAACGGATGAATTTTAGGACCTTTTAAAAAAAATTACTGAGAACTTTGGAGCCAGTGGGGCTCCTGCTTGTGCCTTACAGTGATGATGTAAAAGAAATGTCATGTTAGTGCAGGGTGTAGAGGAAAATGGGAAGGGGACCAATAACGCCTAAGGGGTAAGAAAAGCTCTCTTGCTCTGCCCAGGGTTTGGATTGGGGGATTTTCTGATGGCATGTCTCCCTGCTGCAGCACTCCTCTGCTTGTCAGAATAGGCTGTTTCTAACTTAGTCCTGTGCTCAGCAGAGCTAAGTCTGTCTTGTGGGTTTGGTTTTTTTCCAAATCACACTCGGTCTGATCAGTGAGATACATCTCTGCAGCTTTGCCTTCCACAGGGTTCTGTTTGTTTTAATCTCTTGAGCAACTTGGAAATGCAGAGTACTCCATGTACACAAGCATAGGCTTGGAAATGCAGAAATACCACTGTGGGTTGAGCTGTGTCTTCAGTTGCTTTTCAAGAATTACATTTTTAGGCTTAAACCAACCTAAGCCGTGGTCCTACACATCTAGGCCATGCTTTTCTGTCAGTGTAACTGTGGCAGGGCTTTCACTCAAGATAAATGACAAATTACTCCTTGAAATGAGACATTTAAAAATAGATTGTGACTAGCTTGAACCTCTGCAGCCTACACTGTTGCCACAACTGCTCCTGTTACTCAGTCTTTAACAGTAGACCCTGCCACGCTTACCCAGCACTTTCTTGAAGGAGTAGCAACCAACACCCTGTGCCTATATCTGTAAGGGTTGTGGTAGGCTCCGATTGCTCTGTTGAACTCTGGCATCTCTCAGTAGCTCATCAAATCACATCATCACTGCTAAATACTAGTGAATGGGTAGGAGAAGGAAAGAAACACCCTGCTCTGGTGAGCTGTACTTGGTACAGCTTAGTCATCCTCTATGCAGAAGGGGTGTACTATGTACATCTACTAGTCTCATGAGTACTACTTATCTGCTATGTAGAGATACTAGGTACACACTTACTCATCTCCTATGTAGAGGTTGGGCCAGACTTCATTGACATGAGTGTACTTCGGGCATCCTTTCCAGAAGAGTCGCTCCAATTCAAATGCACCTGGGGTACAGTAATCCTCATCAGGATCTGCTTTGACTGCTGTGTATGCATTCTTCTTCCCAGCATTCAAACCCGCTGATGACATCTTGTCCATGGAGTAGTGTGCTCAGGACGTGCAAGAAACTGGAATGCAACCAAAACAGAACGTTAAGCACATTGCAAGTGAGTTCTGCTCCAGTTGTGGAACACTGGGAGCGGCACTGGTCAGGTGTGATTGGGCATGGTGTGAGGTGGATGTACCTGCTCTGTGGCAGATGCAGATTCACACCTGGTGTTCTGCCTTCCCTGAATTTGGTGAGGAATACGTTGTTGGACAAGCTCACCAGCAACAGAAACAAAAGCCAAAGGTTTGTGATCACTGAAGTTCAGTCGCTGTTGCGAATTTGCTTCCTAGAAAATCCGCTGGTAAGAATTTGGTAGGTCTAGCAGCCTGATTCAAGGGATCTAGAGCACTTAGGAGAACTGGATGGGGGAAATTTAAGATATTTCTTCATCATTAATTGAGAATCTCCTGAAGGCTTCTCCTTTATGTGATTTTCAGCAACTTGGGGAGATTAAATGTGTCCATTCAGGTGAATGCCGGGTGTACCTGTCCTATTTTTTCAAGATCTTAATGCAGCCCTGCACACTGAACCTCGTAGGCTGTTTCCAGGAATGGGAGTTTGCCTTTTTGCGGCACCACTGACTGACAAAATATTTTTCAGCCAGGATGGGCTCAAGGACTTCCTTCTTTTCAGGGTCACTCTCTTTTTTTATCCTAGATTCATACATGCCAAGTGGGTAGGAAGAAGCACTGATGAACACGCGGTATAGAAGGGAGAAATGGAGCAATGTTATCCTGTAGCTAAAATCGGAGTAGCATTAATGTTGCCAAAACCAACACCCGTTGCCTGGCCGTGTTGTCAGAGCTGTGTCACTCAGAACTGACAACCTTAATGTCCCGTGTGTTTGAGCTATCTGCTGGTATTGAGTCATCTGGTGTCAGCTTTACACGTCTCTTGAAGCTCCAGATTCTCTCCGGCTTGCTGTCATTCCTTCAGCTGCTGCCCTGATTTAGACTTTCCCTGTAGGGTTTGCCTCCCTCAGCTGTGGGGACGACAGTAACAGCCCAGTTAGGTGGTCTCCCTCCTCCCCTCTTCCCCAAGGCTGTGCCTGACTCGGGAGCTGGGCGCTGACCCCACGAGCAGAGGCAGCTCAGAGGCAGCTGGTGCCTGAAGTTAAAGGCCAGAGCCTGACTCGAGTCTCAACGCCTCCCTCGTCCGTTCCGTTGTGAAGACACTGCCTCAGGGCATGGCGGGTGAACGTTTGCAAGAACATGCTTGTGTCTTGGACAGGTGGGGTTTTTGCATCCATATTTAACTTCCCTAAGCCCCTGCAGCTGAAAGTATCTCGGGTACAAGCCCAGTGGAATACAGGTGACAGAGGAACCCTCGCACCGGCCGCTGCAGGGGCCTACAGCTGCGGGAGTGCAGCGCTGTGCTCCTCGCTCGGGTCTTGGCACCGCACCGTCCCGCCAGAGAGGCCCGCCGGTATCCCCACGCACACGGTGTTGGGTGTGTTGCGGTCAAGGGTCTTTCGGATTATTTTTATTTTAATTTTTTGATTACCTGAAGAAAATTTTTGAGGGGAGAGCTGAAGTACAGTACATCCATGTATTCTCGGTGAAGAAGAAGAAGAAACAAGGGAGGGATTAACAAGTGACGAAGGTGTACATGAGAGCTTTTCAGTCCCAATTAACAGCGCTGGAAACTCCGCACGCTACCAGACAAATACTCATGCCATAGATCCAGGCATAATGTTGGAGAAGGACTATTGTGAGGGACATGGGTGTTGTAATGTCTCCTTTGGTTTTCTTCTGTGGATTTACACATTTCTGAAGGTAAAGCACATTTT
>NW_010518344.1:0-15295 GCF_000687285.1 Phaethon lepturus | reverse complement strand
CAGCAGGAAGTTAAACTGCTCATGCAGCTGAACTTAACGCTAGAGCAAACCTCCAGGAACAAGGATTTGGTGCTGGCCACATGCCTGATCTCCTATTATTTACCCTGTTGCCAGCTGTCACTTAACCATCTTCTCCCTCTTAGCCCCTGAAAACAAGTTTCCCTTTTTTCCATGTTGCCAGCCTTCTGCTGCAGACTTTCTTGTCCGCTCCGTCTCTCTCCCTGTTGGGTCTGTCTTGTTTCTCCTGCTGGACGGCCTGATGTCTCAGGGCGGTGGCTGCTCCCTCTCTTGTCCCCGTGAAGGGAGAAGTTGAACCTTGCAGTTTTGTAGGAGACTCGTAACAAGAGGTGGAGTCGGGCTTGATCGTATGACGTGTGTGAGTACAGCCTACCAAAAATCCACCTTTCTTGCAGGCAACAAATCCTGTAGTGGCTCCCACAATTTTTTGGTGTTGGCCGCCGGTGACGTGTGTCCTTTAATGACAAAATTCTGGCTAGTGCCTTCGTGCAGCTGTTGTAGAGCTCTCCTGCAAGCAGGATGACCATTTTTCACTGACATCGCGTGTACCCATGGGGTTTGTTTACTCAGTTTGAGCTCTTTTGTGCCTGTCATGTTCTGTTTCTCTGGAAAACTTGAAAAAGCCAAATGATTCCTGTTTTCCTACTCCAAACCTAGGCAAGATTACAGAGTCGGTTTTTGTTTGGCATGTGTACACCTTTGTTCAGAAATTGGCTTGCTTTCACTGGCAAGGGGATCTATCTTTCAGCCAAGCTTCCTAAAACATGATGATGATGTTTAGCTAAGTGGTCCTCTGTTGGGATTTGTAAAGGGCTCCGAGAACTCCGGTTTCTGGCAAATTTACCTTGGGCTCGGTCTCACGTGCCTCTGAGTAGCACCAAGGCCACCTCTGTGCCCCCAGTAGCCACTCCCCAGGAGAGCCTTTTTCCTTCCCGTGCCAGAATTATGCTAATTCTTCCTGCAGGCTCAACAGCGTAAATAATGTCAGACTGTCAGAGATACCAACCCAATACAGTCTGACTTTGGGAGTGAATAGGCTGTTATCTAGAACGTGATAAGAACTGCTGTTTGTCTAGTAAGGAATTATCTTGAACTGAGAGCCTGTTGCCTTGATGCTGAAGGACTGACTGTGCTTTTATTCAGGGCTCCATAAAATGGGAGGGGAGGAAACGAAGGGAAGAAGAGAAAGCGAAGTCGTCGGTAATCACGCTCGGTGGCCACAGCGCATTGATGTGTTCCACCGATGGTCCTGCTCATAGGCTGCGGACCTCAAAACAGGGCGATTACATCTGCAAGTGATCGTTTGTGGTACTGTAACACTGTCTTGGTTTGAGGCTAGGTTAGCACTCTGAAAGTTAGACCTCTGCTGAGAAATACTCGTTTCTGTCTGTCCTGGGAAGCCATATGCTCCCTGAACTTTCAAGTAAGCTGTGTTCTTTTATGCCTTGCCAATGTTATCTGCTGCAGGGATTTTTAAATTGAATTAGAGCGAAGGAAAGCATCGGTTGAACTTCCTCTAATAAAATATGTATTTCAGATTTTACTCTAGACTAAGTACGAAGTAACAGAGTTTAACTAGGAGGAGGGGAAGGGGGGAAAAGGGGCTGGTTTGCTACTTGAGCTCTGGAATTAATTGCCATCAAGCATTTGGTTCATGGCAATGGTTGGGCGGAGAAGGATGGAAAGGCTTGTGTCTTTTCCGGGAACCAAAGATGTCTAACCTCACTTCTTACTGACTGTCCTGTGTGCACCAAAGGGAGCTGAGGGAAGACTGTTCCCTAGGCCTGCCCTCTTAGATTAAAAAGTGAAAAGTGGGTTGGATTTTTCTTTTTCGGTGGTTGTTCGTAAGGATGTCTGTGGCACAAGCCCAGGCAGGGAAAGCTCAGGCTTCTTTTGCAGACCTCTGGGGAGGGGAGACCATCCCTTGCAGGGTGTTCACCTGGTGCGGACGGAGCTGCCAAGACCTTCCCGTTCCCTCTCCGCACCCACCCGGCGGTGGCTGGTCAGCAGCCGAGTGCTGGGCCCACCTCAGTGGGACCAGGGTCCGACGTTTAAGCCCGTGAGACTTTGCCAAGCTTGACATCCTGCGGGTCCCGCTTTTCCATCTGGCACGTGGCTGTAACTCGGAACTGCCGGTGCTCACCAATTACGCTGTCATGGACTTAAGTGTATTATCAGAACAAGGGTGATAAAAATTCAGCCATCTGCATTTTTATACCCTAATCTTTCTCTTCACAAATAAGACCGAAGTGCATGTTATCTAATGAATTTTATTTGTTAATCACTTGGATGGCTGGAATATTTCTCCCCCTTGGGTTATATGTATATAAATGAAAATATTGTTAGTGATTTCACGAAATGGTAATTCAGAATAATGGAGAGTTAATCCTCTTTTCATTAGTGAGCCACTTCAGGACATACGCTGTGGCAAATTACACTGCGTTTTAAGTCGTTCTCGAGTGCTGTGCACTAGGAAAAAAAAAAATTAAACTATTTTTGCATTGATAGAAGTAATTGTGTGGCTAATTTGGATAAGCAGCATGCATTAGACACAGCAAAGGAATCTCTTCTTTATGTTCACTATCCACTCTACAGCTGCCAAATGGAATTTCTTAGAGAGCTCTTTAGCTTTTTTATTTTATTTTTAACAAAACAGGGAGGGAGGAAAGAAAGTGCAAGGGGAAAAAAGGAAAACCTGCCAGTCTACCTGCTGTTTAATTCCGAGAGTGAACACAGTCTAGTTGCTGGAGCAGTGATATGACAGTGAAAAATTTTCTTTCTGCACCTTGTTCTGAGTCCCTTGAACTACTCAGATTAACTCAAAATTTCCAGGAAAGCCCTGGGAAGTCACAGAACATAGTGGCCCATTTTCAAATTTGTTCAACTGGAGGGATGTGTCTCCCCCACCCCAAAATTTGTAGGAGCTTAGTTAATGCTTTTGGAAATGTCAGTCATGAACTCTACAATTTGGTAATCCCACAGATGGGGGGGGAGAAAAACCTAAGGTTCATATCTAGAGGTGGACGTCAGAGCTTCAGTGGTGGTGTTTACATTTCTAATGCTGGTTTTCCAGATGTGGTGGAATTTTCTGAGTACTTTGAGACTGAAAGCTATAAGTCATTATCTACATAACGAAAAGACTATGTTTCTTAATATTTTTGGCTCAACATGCTGTGCAAGCCTTAGTGCTGTGTATAAAGATGCCAAACAATTTGGCAAGATTTATGCCTGGGAGCTAGGATCCAAGTCAGCTGTAGAGATTTAAAAGGAAAAAGAAAAAGCAGACATGAACAGCGAAGAATTGCATTTGCCTTTGTCCTTTGCAAGGACCTACGTACCCTCTCCCATTCTTTCCTGTGCTCCTCCCTGGCCCACGGGGTCCCTCCGTGGCCGCGGTTGCCCCAAGAGGACGTATTCTGGCTGCCAGTTTGTAGCTGCGTTTGTGTGCCTGAAGCTACAGATCCCCGGTAAGGTCAGAGCCCGATGGCGTTGGTGTGCTCTACAAACGTGCAACAAGAGCGGCGAAGAAAGTAAGAGGTGGGAAGAAAAATGAAGGCAGAAGACCATTTTCCTTGCTCTTTCCTTCAGAAGGAACAACTGTGATCCTGTTAGCTGTGCCGTCCCGCCTGACGTAGGGCACAGGGCTTGCCGTAACGCCTGCTTCAGGCCGTGTTAGTCCACGTAGAGTAGAATAGTTTGAATCCTTCACCACCCATGCTTCCTGCTCTTGGGAGTTCTCCCAGCCTATATGGTACCAGTCACCCGTGCTAGTGGGGCTTTTGGTGCCGTGTTTTTTAAATTTAGCTTGGTGTACGCCAGTGTGCCAGCCTTGGTTTTGCACTCAGAGAGTTGTCTAAAAGCTACTTCTCCCTGAAAATACCAACCAGTTGCAAATTCTTCTGGTTTAGCTGGGAATGAAAGATTTTCAGCATCCAGGAAACACCTAAATATATAACCTATTTGTAAATGTGGAGGCAGATTTTGATCTTATTCCTGTTTTGATGCTTTCAGATTTTGTTTCCTACCTCTTTCCTCATGGCAGTTCTGGAAAGGAGTGGAGCTGTGATATCTTAAGGGTTTTTTACAAGATGCCAAGGGAAGGAAAGAAAATAACCAAGGCAGACTATCTGTCTGTTAGCTCTGGGCCTTTCGTGAGAAGTCTGCAGAAGTAATGACCTTATGCCCACACCAGTGCAGTAGGAGATACACACAGTGCTCTTGAAATTAGTCGGTGGTTTGAGCCTCGAGTCTGGGGACTGAATTTATTTACTGCCATGAACACTATACTTGAAGGAAGAACAATAAAGTGGAAAAAAACAAACAAACTGTAATTACGATTAAGAAATCGTTTTTGTGCATGAAGTGCTTGTTACTGAGAAATTATTCCCATTTTTGTTTCTGATGTTGTATGGAGAGCTGACTTACTTGAACTTTTTTTTTGTCAGGTGGAATTCAATGCCACTGAAATCAGGGGACGTCTGTCTTCCGGGGGTCCAAACCTGAGACCTTCTTGGCTTCCAGACAACTGCAAAAATAATGCTTTTATTTTTACTTACTTATTTCTTTCAGCTTAATGACTACCTTAGGTAAGACCTTCGTGGAGAAACAGCACCTGTAACAAGTGTGTACGGGAGAGGCAAGCGTGTACCTGAGAGAAGGTGAGGATGGAGATACCAGTTCTCCTACGCTTTCCAAAAAATGCGCAAAAGGCTTGAATCCCCTTTAGTAACCGGTCTCCAGGTAAGCGCGCTCTCGGTGCTGAAGGCAGACAAAAATCAGATCTAATGTCTGAGGGTCTTCAGAAATAGCGAGGGAGGATCTATTGAGCAAGTTCCTGAATTCTTAAGAAATGTTTTGTTCTTCCGTTTCCAGCCAGCACGCCAGGTACATACCTCCCTTCAGGGTGAAAAAGTACTTGCTCTTTTCGAGTACGACTGGGCAGAGGGCTGCTTCATCAACTGGAAAGTTCTCCTTGCAGCACTTGCACTCGGGGGGGGGGGGGTAAACGGTGCTTTGGTTTCTAAGCTTTTCGCGACTCGGAGTAGGTTAGCTGAGCTGAGAGTCGGTTAGCTGCAATAACAAAAGCTCGCTCTCTCGCCTGATTTAACTAAATGAGTTTAAAATGGTGCTCCCTGATATGCCACCCCCATGACATTTTGCTTAGGCTCCGAGCGCTGGCAGTGGCCGTGAAGAGCTCTGCGCTTTCCCGTGTAACCTGGCATCTGCTGCGCGCCGGGGTGCTGCAAAGGCTCCCTGGGTGGTTCTCTTCCCTAACGCTAGAGCGAAAAAATGAACTTTGTACGAACGATTCTTGGGAGGGAGGAGGAATAAGTCAGTCCTTCAAAAGGTCTTCCTCTAAAAGAGCCCTAAAAGAATTAAGCGAAGTGTTGTGCATCTAAAATGGGAAATCCCCGGGGTACCTGCAGTATACTTAAGTGAAGAATAACACGGTCCCATGTTCCTTATTCCTGTCCTAGTCTTCACCGAAAACTGTCATTTACTTCAGTTCCTTTATTTTACCCCTGCAGCCTTATGCTTAAAGTGTTCAGGGACTGTAAAATAGTTCATCCAATGCACTCGTCTTCAAACAGTTTAAAACCAGAAGAAGCACAGCCTCTGTGCCATTATTTCCCAGACCCTCCTGCTGTGAATATTCAAAACTAACCAGCTATTTCAACGAATTTCTAAGCCACTGATGACTTTTTAAAAACTTATTTTTGCCCTCATTCTTTATTGTTGACTGAACTGGTTAATTTAAAACAGATTAAGCTGAGATTTCATTAAATGTTATGAGAATGCCCAAAGAAACTTAAAACATGGTGTTGTTTGAGAGAATTGTAATTCACTTGGAAAAGTTAGATTTGACTGGAGGGTGGAGCAATTATCAAAGAATAAGCAAAATATTCTGGGATGGATGTTACAAAAGCTTGAAAAAGAAGAATTTTTATTCCTAACTTTTAAAATTTAGATTTAAATTATCTCTAAGATAAATACAGGTTTGGCACCTCATTTCCTATTTTATAAAGTCCATTTCTGTAACATGACCCATTTCTTTTTAAAAAAATTATACTTTCAAAACCTCTTTGACTCTGCAATAGTTTTAAGCCTTTTTTTTTCTCTGCAACAAGTTTATGAAGTTATCAGTTACCGTAGAAAGTCTGCCAGCTCTCGGTCCTCCCCCCGGTTAATAAACTAGGTTATAAAAGGAAGAAAAGGAGCACAAGAAGTACAGCAGAAAATGTATATTGCTTAGCCTTACCTGCAAGCTTAGGTGGGTGCTCTAGGTAGCTGGGTCCTGTGAAGTGCGGCAGACCGACAAAAGAAATCTTACCAACTTTGCAACTAGAGTCTATTTTTAGAGGAGGATTTGCTGACTCTGACCTTGAGTGCTACCCACTCCAAAGGACAATCTTTACATCTGCTGGTAAAACTATTCCCTGATGTGACCTGAAACATTAAACCTGGCAATTTAGCTACCTAGCCTCAGTATGACTAAGATAATGTGGTGCCTGCATGCCGACGATAATAAAAGATGAGGGGTTTTTAAATTTTTTATCTTCTTTTCCTCTTGTCAAGCCTGATGCTATGTGGGTTAAGAGCATTGCAGTGCTGTTTTCTGTCATGCTGTGCACAAGTGATGTGGCACTGGCACAATGGGCAATGGGAGAAGTGACATCTCTTGCATGTGCACCACCAGAAAGCCATTTTCCCCTACCTACTGTCTTGGTTTTCTCCAGTGCCACCACTCTCCGTATTCATCTGACTTCTGAAACGCCTTTCTCTGCTGAGAAAGCGATGCGGTGCTGAGCCCTGCTCAGCTCTGGTGACACGGGCACAGCTTGCCAAAAAGCGACGGACGTACACTCTCCAACCTTTGAAAAACTTCCTACTTTCCTAAAAGGTTTTCCTGCAAAGCTCCGTGCCTTCCTATTGCAGAAAGTCTAAAACTTTCTGTAGTAAGCCATGGCCAGATTCACCACAGATCAACTCGTGTGTTCCCCGGCGTGAGCAGCACCTCTTCCACTCCAGCACGTCGTCCTCTGCGAGAGCAGCGACCTTCCTGACCCACAGGGCTGTCTGCTGGCGGGATGAGTGACCACGTGCCAGGGGTTGGTACACAAGATCTTCTCCCCAAGTGCTTGTTGTGCAGTGAACCATTCCTCAGTGGTGCCATCTCAGGCAACTTCATTAGCAGTGATGAGATTTTGGTGCTGCTGGAGCCAAGCTTGCAATGACATAAGAAGCTCCAGCTGTCACAAGAGTATTGATATTTCTCCGGGGAAACTCTTCAGATCCATTGATCTGAACTCTTCAGATCCATCCTCCTCCGTCTTCCTGGGAGTGGGGGAAGGAGGCAAAGAGACCAGTCGGGAGAAGTGTGTGATACTGGGAAGGAGCCCACTGGTCTCTGCACCTGCTTTTTGGGGCCTCCTGGCCCCTTCTGTCGAGGTGATCGTTGTGGAAACGATCTCTCTGAGCAGACCGGAATGCACTGCTTGCCCGTCTGTCCGGCCCACAGTGCTCCCTGCCCTCACCCCAGCACACGCAAAAAGCAGCCAGTCGTCAGCGCGTGTCCACCGTGGAAAGTTTGTCCTCTCTTGCAAGAACAGAAGCAGTCTTCTGTGACTGCCAGTGCCCATGCCCAACCAAAGGCTCCGTTGCCCAAATGTTTTTTTGTTCCAAGGTACCCAACTCCCACCGTAGGTGCCATTAATTTTCAGTGGGACACAAGTTCCCGACTCTGTCCGTTATTTTTAATGTTACTTCAAATCTTTCCAGCCATCTTTGTCGTGTTTAAAAGACAGAACTTCGTCCCAGAAGGACCGGGACCAGGCTTGGTCGTGGCCCATGGCTAATGCTGCAGTACAGTTGTGAAGTAACAACAAAGAGTTTCAGTTCGAGTTCTGGGCAGCGGATCCGCTGCTGTTCCGTGCGAACAGCATCACTCTGGCCAAGTTCTGTATCGCGCAGCGGCCGAGCTCCTCCCCGCCAATTATTCAGATAGTCGCTCTTAAAATGAGAAAGAGCTTAGATGTTAGAAACCTGCTGTGCCTTCTGAGTTACCTTGGAAGGTTGTTGTGCAAATTAATCCTATGCTGATAACACAGCAACTTTGTGGAGGAGGAGATACAGACCCCGTACAACAGAAACTGGCAGCGGGTGTTTTATTTTTATCCCTGCAGGCGACCCAGCGTGGGGAATAAGGGTAAGACGATGCAGTAGACCGGCCGCGCTGGGGAGAGGAGGCTCTGTGTGCCCCGGGTGGCATGGCGCGGGGATGGGCAGTGGCCTGATGGCTTCTCTTGGGCTGTCACTCCCCAAGGTTGTCCTTCTGGTGTCAGACCGATGGCGTGACCATGTGTTGTGGTATCGTTTTTTTCAGGCTGGCATTTTGAGTTCCGGGAATATTAAGCTGAAACAGAAGTATTTGTTTGCCTGCCTGGCTGTCAAAACAACACAAGCCCTTGTGCCCCTCTCTACGTAGGGTCCCAACAACGCGTGGGGAGGTATCGTTCACCTCCTGGAAAAATGTTCTATTTTTGTGACCACTTGTGTGTGTTTCCATTCGTTTGGCTTTTGTTAAGTAAAAAAATACTAGCTGCTGAGAAGTTTTGAGAGTGACCAATAACTTAGAGTGCTTTGGAGCCTGGACACGTGGGAAACACAGCAGCAAGGCTCTTATTTTGGCAGAGGTAAGCACCTGCCCGCTGGAAAGTTGAATAGTTGCCTTGGGCTCCTAAAAGCAGATGTTTGCCATGTTATTGGTCGTTTCTGAAAATCTCTGCGAAGCTGGTGATGGTGCTTTGAACATGCAGATCCCTCCCCCTCCCTGGAGCCTTGCATGCATTCAGCCTGCCCTCGTCCGGCCCGCAGGTCCCTGCTGTCGGTGGCCAGCACTCGCGTGGGGTCACCCACTGGCCACGCGCGCCTGTCTTAGCAGAGCAACGGCAGCAGCCCCAGAGCACGGCCCTGGGCAAAATTCATGATCCCGTTATTTTTCACGCGTATTCTGAAAGTGTCAAAGGGCCAAGCAAGGGCAGCACCGGGCACTGTTCAGACATAGGAAAACGACAGTTCCTAGCCTTGAGAGCTGATGGTCTAGACAGAAGAGACAAAGGCTTAGGTGGGGAAAAGGGTGACACCCAAGCAGGATGAACAAGACTGTGGCCAAAAATTCCCACCGGCCAGTTTTGTAGGTGGGAGTTTCTGTGGCACAGAGTATGGAGCTGTGGGAAGGGTAAGAGCTCAAGTCCCATTCGGGGGCGAGGGGGTGGGAAGGAGAAAAACACCCAAAAGCTTTTTTTTTTTTTTTTTTTTTTTTTTTTTTTAAATTCTTAGGAGGACTGAATTTCTTCCACAAACACTGGATAAAGAAAAGGAGAAGGAAGAGAAATGATAGATTTCTGTCCAGACCACACTAGAGACTAGAGGTACATTTGGAAAAATCTGACACTCTGTTTTCTAAGACTTGATATTTTTATGTTAGTTTAAAATAAAAGCTTTGAGTAAAGGTCTGCTTTGGAAGAATTCCCTCCCCCATTCCAACCTGATGGACTGGAAGATTTCCTCTGCTACAAAATATGCTATTTTTTTGGAAAAGCTGGGTTTCTAACAATTGCATGGGAAGAATAATATATAATTATATAAGATTGTCCTAATGGACATTTGCAGCTGTACTGAGATGCTAACAGCATGCAGAAACCATTATGTTTCCAGTTGTTTGGCAAAAGTTAAGAAACCTTATATATATATATATTTTAAAGTTAGCCGTAAAGTAAATCCAGATGGTTCTGTCTTGCACAGACAAGCAGTCTTCAAACTAGACATATAGCTGTAGCTTGGCTATAACTTGGTTTGATTACTGCAGATAGAGAGAAATGTTTTAAATGACTGTGCACCCTCCTCACAAAACGCTGCGTGCCCTTGATTCTTGCTGAAGTCAACTGGCGTTTAAGCAGCACTACATAAAACTTGTTTGACAATACCTTGCGTGCATGAGTATCTAGCTGGGAGTTACTTGTTTAATTTCTCTTTATATTGAAGTTTTGCTTAATGGCCCCCATCAGGGGTTGGGGCTCTGCTGAGGCAGGCGTTGCAGACCCGTAAACCAAAAAGGACAGTTACTGCCCTACGTAACCTACCACTTGAGCTTGAGTTTGTTCTTCTCTCTCCATCTCCTAGTTAAGGATTACCAGCAAATAATGGTAGGACGCTTATTTTTGATTGATGTATTCAGAGTTTCATTTGATTCTTTAATAAGCGTTGTCTGTCGTGGTCATTACTGTATTTCAGCTAGATGTCTGTTGTGGTAGCTTCTGTCAGCGGGGGAATCAGAATTATGCTGACTTGTGAGACCGCTCTGCAAATCAAATCGAAGGGGCAGCTTTGCTTCATAGGGCAAGGACTTTGGTGTCTGAATGTTTTAAGTCACTACATTAGGAGCATTTCTGAAATTCTGAAAATAGGGTGAACTGAAAGGTCCATCAGAAATGATAGACTCATAGTACATTACTTTTTATGTTGGGGTTTTTTTTAGTCAACAAGCGAGTATACTTGTAGATAACAGTTGATGTTGTTTGTCCAAGCAGTATAACAGGTAGAAATACTGTTTTATGAGCTTCTTAGGCAGTGTTGTCAGGAAGGTGGCTTGGATTTGACCTGGTAGGAGTCAGATTGACTGGCTGGTGCATCTCTTGCTATGTCTCTGACAGGGCTAATAGCCCAGCAGTAGTGGCTGTGCTTATAAACTGTGTGTGAGGCTAGGGATGAAGCAAGCTCCTGAGGCCTTGGAAGGAAGGAAGGACCCCAGTCCTGAACGAGGTTCACTGGCCTTCCCTGGGCTTGTGGGGGGAGGCCGGGGATGGGGCTCTGAAAGGAGTTTTGTTCACCGTTCTGTTTTTTCTCTCGCTGTCAGCAGAAAAAATGTTCTGGGAGATTTGTGTTCAAGTGGAGTATAGATCCCAAGGCACAGTAATGAGGAAAATATGGGATGAGGGCTTTCTTGCAACCTCCCCTTACTGAAGAATGCTGGGAACAGGAAGACCTGGGGCCCCAAACTGCTTGCCCCTCTGTTTCTCAGTCGGTGCCAAGAGGAAACGCTGTGAGAAGAACACCTACCGGAGAAACCTGACAGAGAGCATTAACCAGCGAGTACATCATTCTGTGTTGTGCAGAGCATCCTGACGTGCTCCTGAGGTCCAAAAATCAGGCACCTCCAATTGTTCACAGCATTTAAGCTGCCTTACAAGGAAAATGGCATCGCCAAAATTCAGGATGTTCTTGTCCCTAAACACCACAGTATCACACACTTGATGACAAGTTGGGAAACTGCCACAGTCTATTTCTACTCTTATTGTTCATTGGGATGAGAAGGGTTTTTCTTCTCCTTCCCTGTGTCCTTAATAACATATTGCTGCAGAGATTCCAGTAATGTGTGTTCCAACCTATTCCCTAAGCATAGTGTGTTTTTAAAAACAAACAATAGTATGTAACTCTGATCAGAAAGTTTTGTCCAGACATGCTGAGAGCAGGTTTCGGGTCATGGTATACTGAGTGCCAAATCCAGACTTAAATAGAGCTGAGAGCCAGAAATTGGATTGACGTTTGCTGTCCTCTTGGTACAGGCTTCTGGCTCACTGGCAACGCGGATGGAGAAACACCGGAGTTGCCGTGCCAGTGCCATTAGTCCGGTGTCGGTACCGCTGACCGTGGTCAGCAACAAAGGCCGTAAAGGAAAGTACATGAAATCTCTGCTCCCCACTTCTGGGATAAATTTTCTGCCCCACAGAAAATCTGTTTAATCTCCCCTCTCCACCTCCTTAGATAAAGCTTCACAGGAAGCCTGAAGCATACGTTTTACATCTTTTCCAAAACTGTTTCTCTTCCTCCAATGTAAATTGTCTCTGGTGGTGGTTTTTCTTATTTACGTGGCTATCTGATATTCTCTTTAACTCTTCTATGCTCTTTGTCTCCAAGTGTTCTGATAATGAGTTCAACAGACTAAATGATGGTAATAATGTTAATTTATTAACTGGTTTGAAATATGTCCCCTTTTCATTTTTCCTGAGACAGCTTGGGGGAAGTTTGCCCAACCACTGCTCAGGTGCAGCTGTTCTGCCGTACTCAGAACATCTGGATCTGTGGTACCATATGGCTATGACCTACTGTCCTCCTAGAAGTAATCAAGTACACTTCATGTCATAAAACCCCACAACAGCAAAACAATGCCTCATAATCCACCAGGAATGCTCCACACCGCCTCAGGGCAAGTGCCTTTTAATGGCTTTTTGCTCCAAGTTTGATCAGGTTCCAGACTCTTTTAAGCTGAGAACACCATAAATGTTGGAAATTAGGTACTCCATTTCAGGAAAAATACAAAAGCCAGACCGAGTAGTTCTGTGAAGTAGAAATACAGTTGTTACACTGTGAGAGATAGCAAGACTGCCTTAATAGATGGCATTCAAGTGCAGCTGTTTATGGGTCTTAACTGGTGTTGGCCCACGAAACGCATACTTAGAAAGGAAATCGGGGAAAGCTAACACATGCCTGGGGGCTTTGAAGTTGTTATTATCATCCACATGCATAAGAACAGGAGATCCTCTCTAGTCCAGCAAGTACTGAGAAATGAATGAGTTTGGCTGGCACGTACATCAAAGGTCTTCACTTGTAATTTGCTTAAGAGATTAAAAATGAAATATGAGGGAATTACTGAGGAAGAGCAAGCTGCTGTTCCCCCCCCCCCTCCCCTTGCAGCAGGAAAGAAGAACAATTGAGCATCTATTCTGGCTGAAAGCGATTACTGAAAAGCTTTCTGACAACCTTGAGCAAAACAGCAGTTGCATCTTAGTTTCACTGACATCAAATAAGCATTTGATTTACTGAGACCCAATTGGACCTGTCCAGTGCCAAGGAGTGTCTTTGAGAAGCAAACAAACTTGATAAAGCTCTTTCTTTACAGAACCGCAATCTCTAAAGCAATGCATTGCCAGACCATGAAATGTGCTCTGCATTTTAGCTACTAGAAATGTTTTGCTTCAGAAACAAACTAACAAAACCTAGTGACAAACACTTGAAGCTTGCTACTGCTTCCTTTCCTGTCAAATGAGATTTTTTACTGAGGTTCTTCAAGAGACTGAGTAACCGCTAGGAAGGAGACAGTGTCGTCAAGTCGTTGAGTTGGACTGGGGGATATGCAGGCTTGATAACAACTGTGATCATCTGGGACAAAACTGACTATGAATGCTTTTGAGGTGGAAGGAGAAGTGGCTTCGTGGAGCAGCTTCCAGTAGGAATGTAATGTGGGAAACTCTCATTTTAGGGTTTTGAGGAAAAATTGTGATTAATTTTTGAAAAAAATCCAGAGATGTTGGCAGAGGTCTAGATCATGCATGTCCCTTGCCGTTGCCAAGTCAGAGATTTTGTGGAATGACTTGGAGCTTCTGAATCAAGATCAGATACCCCAAAAAAGAGCCTGGCCTTTTTTGGAGCCGACACAGGAATTGATGTATGTCAGTCTATAACATGTATGACCCAGAATGGAAGATGCCAACTGCAGATAATTTCCATGTTCACTTTGATAGTTTCTTTGACAGCGTAAAATTTGTAATATTTGCTGACTCTATATCCAGCATGGGCTTTATCACCTTTTTCCCTTTCACCACACAAACTCTTATTGGGGGTTGGAACTAGATGATCCCTTCCAACCCAAATGATTCTATGATTCTGTGATCCACATCATCTCATTTAGTTTGGGATTTTACCTGCCTGTTTATGTTCCAAAATGAGTAGTCCTAAAAAAAATTCTGGCTATAACTTCATTGTATGTAGAGCAGATGATCATCAGTCCAGCTCATTTATTGTTTTATGTCACTTAAGCACGAGGCAGGAGAGTGAAATGAGTGCATGTTTCCCGGTCAGAATTAATCAACTGCATCGCTACTCTTAATTTTTATGCAGTGTTAAAACAGTCTCTTTTTGTGAAACCAGCCAGTCTCTCCCACACCTTTCAACCCATCCATATAAACATACTAGCACAGAGGATTTTAATGGGTCAAGCTAAAAGCTTTTCTTGCTTTTCCATTAAGACTCCAAAGCACCCACGTTTCTCCAAGAATCCATTCAACGCGCTTCATTCCAGCTGTTACAGATGCCGATTTCAGTATGAATTATGGATTCAATCCCCTGCATTTTCTTAATTTACGGACAGTGACCTGATAGCCGATTGTTTTAGAAGGACGTTCATGCATAGGAATTTCATGTGAATGAAAATTAACTCAGAGTCACAACAGAGCTGAGAAAGCCACCCTGTGCCGGCGATAAGCGTGCAGAGAGGTGTCAGGAGCTGCCCTGCCACCAGAAAGGGAGAGCCAGGCAACAGGACCGGCCATCAGGAGCCCCGGCTTGAGGATTAAGGCCGTGGGAAAGCTGGATGGGTGGTCAGTGAGAGGATTTTAAAACATGTTTCCAGGAAAAGAGGACTCGGGCCTGAGATGTGGAACTGAAGTTCCTGAGAAAATTGAGTTATCAACAGGAGTTGCTGCCTATTGCAATTATAGCTCATTTACTATCAGAAAAGTAATGTGTATAAACAGTGCATAAAATTACTGCTAAGCATGCTTTTGAAATGTCTTGAATGTTTCAGTGATATGAGTAAGCCTGGTTTTAGAGAGAGAGAACTATGCTGCACGCCAGAGATAAGTACGTACAGGTTTTACCTATTGACTTATCCCTTTAAAAAGGGAGGGAGAGAGCAGGGGGGAGCAACCTAAAGGAAGAAAAACTCAAAAGCAGAATACATCAAATATTGTTTCCTTGGAAACAAAAAGGAAGATTACATCACAGGGCTCAAGCCTATAAATAGAAACCTAGCAGTGCAGATGCAGAAGAAACTCTCATTCCTAGAGGGAAAATTTAGAGATGAGGATGACCTCCCTTTAGACGCTGCTGTCAGAATGCAGTCGGCACAACCCCATCTTGAGGACCGGCAGTAAATTTAGCTGATGGTATATGACAGTCTTCTCTCAATTAGCTGCAGCGTTCAGCTCGGGGAAGTGGTTCAGCTGGTGAGAAGAGGCACAGTTTTCAGGCTGCTGTAAATACCGTCAGCGGCCCCAGGGCCCCGCCACGCTGCCGTGGCAGAAATCACCAGCAGCCTCCGGCCTGAGCTCTCAGTCCTTGGGGCGGCCGTGCCGGGACAGCGCACACCTCAAGCCCCGATCGACGTTCGTGAGAAACGCCCTGCGCGAAGCACCGCGGCGCTGCGGCGGCGTTCCGGGCC
>NW_010518343.1:0-7229 GCF_000687285.1 Phaethon lepturus | reverse complement strand
TCTCACATGCACCACAGGGCCTTTATCCCCTCATTTTAGCAAAGGATGTCACTTCCCTAATATAAGTTGCTGAATAAATATGCACAAGAGCTGACCAAGTGTGTCCCTATCGTTTGTTTTCATTCAAGCTTCAAACAGAGATGTTACCTGCTGTTGAAAGGACAACAAACCTTTTTCACAAAGCAGGTTTAGCAAGTTGCTCAGAGACACCCAGATCAACACAACACTGACTCAGGGGTAGAGTCCAATTCAAAATGTGCTGATAATTAACCCTCTACTATCTTAAAAAAAACCACATCTAGGAGAGAGTGAAAAAGCAGACTGTTGTTGCAGCATGTGTTTTACCCTAATGCAGCCTCATTTTGTACTGGTCGTGACCAGCTGGCCAATAAAACATCTAATGCCCTATAGATTTGTTCAGTGTATGAATTTCATTTTGACCTCAATGAATGGTGACATCAGAAGGAAAACTCTATGGACAAGAACTCCTCAAGTTCTGCTGCACATCCATCACACGAATCAGATGAACATATTTCACACTATGAATGCTTTGACAGAAAGACAGGGAGGCAGAGTTCAGATATAAAGAGTTTCATGGAAGGAAGGCTGCAGGTAAAACTGAAAAAAGAATACAGAGAAGAGAATTAGGGAGACATGTTGTCAGCATTGACACTGAAGCAGGAGACAAGGAAGAAGGAGAGGAGCTATACCTATGGGGAATGGATGGGATACAAAGTCCCAATGCTGCGTGTAAGATGTTTAAATTTGGCTGTGAACCGTGAGTCGAGTATATATGATAGAGCATGGATATTTGGAGTCCTAGCAATTACAGCAGTGGTAGGAGATCACAGAATCACAGAATCGTTAAGGTTGGAAAAGACCTTTAAGATCAAGTCCAGCCATCAACCCAACAACACCATGCCCACTAAACCATGTCCCAAAGTGCCATGTCTACACATTTTCTGAATACTTCCAGTGATGGTGACAACACCACCTCCCTGGGCAGCCTGTTCCAATGCTTGACCACTCTCTCAGTAAAGAAATTTTTCCCAATATCCAATCTAAACCTCCCCTGGTGCAACTTGAGGCCATTTCCTCTCGTCCTATTGCTAGTTAGTTGGGAGAAGAGACCAACACCCACCTCACTACAACCCCCTTTCAGGTAGTTGTAGAGAGCGATGAGGTCTTCCCTCAGCCTCCTCTTCTCCAGACTAAACAATCCCAGTTCCCTCAGCTGCTCCTCATAAGACTTGTGCTCTAGACCCCTCACCAGCTTTGTTGCCAGTAGTCGAGGTGCGGTCTCACCAGTGCCAAGTACAGGGGTACAATCACTTCCCTACTCCTGCTGGCTACACTGTTTCTGATACAGGCCAGGATGCTGTTGGCCTTCTTGGCCACCTGGGCAAAATGTTGGCAGGTGTTTTGTCAATGACGTGTAAGCAAACAGGATGAAATAAAGGAAGATGGGAACGAACTGATACTGCTATCCATAGAATTTTATAGTGACGAAAGATTTTTTTTTTTTCCCTAGGCTCATTATTGACAAAACATCAAGACATTCAAACAACAGTTACCGTTTGGAGAGAGTTGGAGAAAGAGGAGTTGAAGATGTTATAGTTCAAAAAGCCAGGTGATGAGAGGGCAAGTGACATATTATGAATGTTTTACTGAACCAGCAAAGAGCAAAGGTGGAAAGAGATCCAGAAGGAATAAGGCATGGCTGAAGACAATGTTTCTAAAAGAATGGTGAAGAGGAAAATCACTATGATGCTTTGCCCTTATAACAGAACACACTGAAGTAAAGGTTTATGGTGTGAATTGGGGCCTGAGGAGGAACACTATCTATGAGGCTGCAAATTTCCTTCCATGCATGAGTTTACCTTGCTCCCAAGCTGCTGGGTCTCAAGTTGTACTCAGAGGCCCAGATTCATCCTGTCTAAACATGGGTAGGAAGTATTTGTGACAATGCCAAACTGAGGCTTCTAAGTCAGGGATCCCATTAGCTTGTGTTCTCTTTTCAGTCAAATTAGATGAGAAATTACTGTTAATGGCAATGGCAATGGATTAGGGCCAAGGTCTCAGTTCTGCATGGAGGGGGTATGGACAAAATTTGGGATCATGTATCTTAAAATTGGGGATCATGTATCTCCCTGCCATACTTTATTTAAGGGTGATCTGGATGTTTAAATGTATCTTGTAATGTAGTTTCACTATAATAATTTAGTTACTTATATGCTTTACTGTCTCAAATTTTGCATCTATAATTATTTAGAAATGACCAAAAGGCAATTTGTCACTTCCCAAGTTCAAAAAGGCTAGAAAATATTTTAAATTGAAATCAGCAGAAAAGGGGAGGTGGAGGGGAAGAAAATATGGAGAAATATTTTGCAAAGGGGTAAGAAACCAACCACCAGCCACATAGTCACAAAAAAAAATATCTGTCCATAGCAAATTACCAGGGTCCTGCATTATTGTTGAAGGCAAGGAAGAATGACTCTAATATTATACAACACATTTTTTTCACATTTAATTAGATTTTGTGGAAATGGAAAAATAATTTGTTTTTATGGAACTACTATCAGTCTGTAACCCAAAACCTCTTTCAATATTTAAATGTTTTAATATAAACCATTCATACTGGACTAAGTAAAAGAATATATCCAAAATGGAAATAATCCAGATAATATGCTCTGCTTTCTTTTACAAGCCTCAGTCAGCTTCCATTTTACTAACAGTTTTATATCTGTATAAATGTAGGAAATGTTTGTAACATTAAGATGTATGGTCATTTTTTACATTACTGAATGGGTTGTATGCCAGCAGTATGTTAAGCACATTATACCTCAGTCTGACTGACTGTGGTGTTGATTTCTTTGTAGAGTCATCAGAGAGTTACAGAAAGCCATCGTTTGAAAGTCATCAAGGATTACTTTGTCATCAGACCAGTTGGATCACATCTGGACTGTTTGTCATCAGCTCACTGCAATCATTTATTGTGTTGTCACAAGCATAGGCAACCTTTTCTGAGGTTCGGCCTTTAGCTGATTGTGTAGCATTCTCTGTTAATCCAGTGGTGGATTGAGGGAGTGCCGAACTAGTAAGCAAATAAAGATTCATGTTGAGGAGAACATCAAAAGTTAAGGATGCACTAGGCACAGTTTTGCAAAACTGAAACATTTTTCTTTGGAACCTCTCAAATCACAGGGAAAAATTTTTTTTTTTTATTATTTTAACTAATTCGCCCCACATTGAACATTACCTTATACTGAAAGTAGTTCCACTGAAACAAGTGATACTATTTGTAGGGCCAAATGCGAATGCTGTAGAGCTGGTTGGTGGGAACTGTGCAAACACCTATATTGTACTTTATAAGACCTTTGAATCGGCTCTTACAGCTCTTGTGGGTGACACAATTGTATCCGAATCCACAGCATGCATGTGGCTTCATGTTGAAAACCGTGCTTGGAGTCCTTTCAGAAAGAGGACTTCCTTCTCCCGAGTGCAAACAGTACTTTTGTATTTTAAGTCACATATCTGACTTTCTGGCAGGGGTCAGACTTGGTGAACCTACCAAATGAATAGCTAGAATAGACATTTTTTATTTAGAAGTACAGCTATTGTCTACTTGTCACCCATTCCCTGGGCACATGCAAGGCCCAACAGTGCTGTCTCAAAATATAATTTTCTTGTCAGTTTGGATTGTCTTGATTATCCTTAGATCCCTACACTGGATACTAAGATTAACTTCACAAAAAATGAATAGTCTAAACCTGAGGCATTTTTCTGAGATTGTAGGAGTCAATCATTCTCCATACTGCAAAATATCGCACTGTATGAGGAACTCCAGATGAAAAAACCCAGTGTTGTTAGGTAGAAGCCAAAGGAAGCGTTTGGGTACATGAGAAGAAAAAAAGATGCTTAAAAAAACACTCCATAGAAAGAGCCTTCTGACTGCAGCCTTGACTGACTCTGGAGTCTTAGCGATCGCTGGCAGAAAGGCTCTCCACCAGGTATGCCTCGGCCCAGGAGGACCACTGTAGTCCATGCAGGTTGCACACACTGAGAATGGGAGGGCCATTCAAGCCAGGTCAAGGACTGTGACAAATGCTTTTTAGTGATGCTAAATAGGTCTCAGATCTTGCTATGTCCAGATACTAGTACTATCTTCCATCTTTCTTCTTTCTCCTTTCTCCTTCAAACCTTTTTTCCCCAAAACCCAAATGCATCTAATGGCAAATGTTAAACAATCTTCTGTGTAGTTAAAGGTGAGGAAAGGGTAGACCCTTCATTTATCTAATAAATCTGATTAGAACAGTGTGGGTAGAAACAGCAGGCAAACTGGAAGGACATAGTTTGCATTTTACTTAACAAGGTTGTTAAAATCAGTTTGGAGGAAAAACTTACAGACCTCTGCAGGAAACAATTTTCTACTATTTAACTTACATTTGCAACATCTTTTGAGATCTTCAGAAAAAAACCTCTATTATTAATAATTTAAAGTGTAAAGCATGTTATTAGGTTATTACTATATTTGTAATGCGCCAGTTGTTTAGGGACATTAGTTTAGAAACACCTTTTGTCTTGCAATTTCAAGTAGAAGATATTATTTTGTTGAACATATTTCTTTAACTGCTTTATTATCTTCAGAAATTTTTTTTTCTTGCCTATGTTTTCAGTGAGGGAGGGCAGGAAGTCAGAAATGATTCATACCATTTTGGGATGTGCTGCTTTCTCTGATGACGTTTGATTACAAAGCTGGGCCCACTTGTTAGCAAGAACATCACAAAGGATGTTTTCAACTCCATCCTCTTATTAATCACTTCTTAGTTCTTGTAAATAATCTACACAGGTACATCCTTAATACATCATAGGCACTCTAACAAATAACTGGCAGTTCAGCTTTAAGAAATGTAGCCCATATATTTTTATATGTATTTTCTCATCATTGTGGCCCTTTTCTTTCCATTCTATTCAATTTGTCTAAGGCAACTGTTTTGAATTTTAGAGCCTTAAATCCAAACACTTATTTTTTGCAGTTATTTTAAAATATATTTCCACCCCCAAAAGAGCGGCTTATTCAGAGAAGCAGGCTTTTAAAAATCAGGGAAATCTATTAAACAATGTTTGTCTAGGTTCCCATTGATATTTTTACTGCAATTTTTAGGAATCATTGGTATTTTAATGAGGTTTTTTTCCATCCATTTGCTTCTTCAGCTTGATTTTGCAGAAAAGATATAAACCCTGCATTTATGACATCACAGTTTGTTGCCATGGAATTTACTATGCTATCACAAACACACTTTTATGATTGCATGACAGCTTCAAATAAGAGGATAAAATACATTCCAAGTGAGAAAACATGTCTTTAAGTCAAGAAAATATAAATGGGATAAATAAATCCCTCAGGTGCTGAGCACCAGCCTGATGCTACACAGACACAGAATAAGGCATTTTTTACTTCACAGAGCTTCTGTGAGCAACCTGGTGTAGACAGAGGCATTACAGAGGAGGCTTGCAATATGCCTGGCAGGAATATAGACTTCAACCAATTATGAGACTAATAGTTGTTGCAGTTGTGTTGGAGGAAGCAGCTGATGAAAAAAGACAAAAAGAGATTGGAGAGCCACTGGAGTTAGAGATACTCCATGCACTTCAGAAGCAAGAAGAGCTAAGAAAAAAAGAGGGTGAATTTGTATATACAAAGGCAAAGTTGCTCCATCAGCGTGAGCGACTGGAGTGTGGAATGTACTTCTAGGGAGTCGGAGAGGGCAGCAAAGCAGTCAGAGGAGTCTGGGCAGGGCAGAAAGCACAGAGGGAGAGTCAGTGAATATTAGGGCAGAGGTGTAACCACAGCGCTGTTGTGCAAACTTTGAAGGGCTAACTGTACCCTGGCACAGAAAGGGTAGTGAGGAATTCAAAGGGATGATCACTGTGTTCTTGAATAGTGAGAATAGGAAAAGAGTCTGGGCAAATGAGAAAAAAGAGAAAAAGAGAGAAAGGTTGTGGAAGTTGGTATAATGAGTGACTAAGGCACAAGTAAGGCTTTTAGTGGCAGAAATGAGAAAGAAAGGATAAATGCTGGAAGAACATGAAGGGAAAACAATAGGATTTTTAATGAGTTTGGCTATGAAGGGAATTCAGATAGAGGCACAGAGAACATGAAACCTCTTATGCAGATATAAATAGAGATAGAAAGGTATAACCTTACTGAACGTTTGGGATCCTGTCTGAGAATCCAAGAGAGGAAAATTAAGATACTGATTAAAATACTGAGAAGTGTGAAAGCAGTGGATGGAAAAAAAAGGCAGTCTGCATTTTAGATGATAACCAGAAAGTAGTCAGGGAGATATCAGTGTGGCAGTGGAGAGAAGTGGAAATGCTGAGAAACTAGGGAAGGAGGTGCCTGAGTAACTGGAAGAGGAGCTGTTGGCCCAGCTGCCCTCCCATGGACAGAGCATGATGTCTGTGCCATTTTCTACCCTGTGCTTTTACTGTTGTGGTGAGTCCTGCAGTTCCCTTGGGGAACAGAGTTCCCAACTAGTGAGTTCAAAATCTACTGAGTATTGGCACAACTGAAAATAGAAGCGTCAGTACAGTACCATACATATACATTGCACATACATTACATGTACATACACATGCCAGGGAACAGTCTTTCTTCCCTCCTGTTTATAAGTAGGTTTCATTCTCTGTGGCAGAAATTTTCCACCTTGGTGCTAGATGACTTTTATTAGTGCAGAATAATGAAACTATTTGCTAATACTTGTTAGGCAGCCAATGCAGAAAGCTGTAGCCATTTAGCATGAATAAACTGGACTATTCTTGCTTAAAACCTTTGACTTGGTTCAGAGCATACAGCCCACTTTACAGTGTCAAACTTTACCCAGCTTCATGTGGTAGTGGCACTGTCACAGCCACGTAGGGACAGTTTTTTAGCTGCTGTGAACTAACTATTGGTTCACTGACTTTAGCTACAGCTGTGCCAAGTCAAAATAGGAAAGAATCAGATCTGCTGTAACTATACATTTATGGGTTTCTGTGGTGGGGCATTGTGTATGCTGCCTCCAATTGAGAGCTCTTGCAGTGGGAAGTGGATCTGCACAGTGTTCAGTTCTTGTAATGCAGCCTTGAAGAGTGTCGTGGTTTAACCCCAGCTGGCAACTAAGCACCACACAGATGCTTGCTCACTCCCCCCACGGCAGGATGGGGGAGACAATCAGAAGGGTAAA
>NW_010518342.1:24988-47666 GCF_000687285.1 Phaethon lepturus | reverse complement strand
TATAAAAATTAAATTAAGTTAATAATATATATAATATATAATAAATAAATACATATATGTAAAATAGAAAACTTTTTAATATATATATTAATTTTAAGAAAGGCAATTTTAACTGCACTCCAGTAGTTATTCTCATTTGTACCATGGAAGGAGGAGGTCACTAAAATATGTAATTTGTACTGCTCCAGGTGGACACTGAAACATGTAATTTTTTGTGCTCGAAATAGACATCCGTTTGACTAAGTGCATGTTCCTATGCCAGGGACAGGCTGCTGTTCACAATTCTGAATATTTGGACCAGTTTTTTAAGGTCATTTTTGCTGCTTGGAGCTGCAGGTCCTTTCCCTGTTTTTCAGATTTTCTACAGAAGTAGATGCATTTGGTGGGCGTAATTCCTGTTGGAGGCAATAAGGTTTCTTCCTTGAGCTCTTCTCTTCTGAAACCCCCACAAGGCACTTAGGACCTTCTGAAAATTTGTTGCAGTGGCTTTCATCCATGGACTTAATTTTGTATATCTAAACGGGACATTACTTATTTCTGATCCAAGCATGTCTGAGGACTCAAGAGTCAAGTATACTTAAAATTCTTGCAATCTGTGGAATGCAGAGCTGGGGATCAGGCTCAGTGTCACAACCAGCTTGGTTTTGGTTTTTAACTATGTTTTAAAATGACCAAGTACTAGGGATCACTTGAAGAATGTCCTAAAGAGTCAAACAATTTACTCTCTCCCCAAATAATTTGTTCCTGCATGCCCAAATTGACAACAAAGAAAAATACATATGCTATGTCATATTTGCTTCCTTCAACTGCTACAATTTCTTGAAAATAGTAGTAATTCTTTGTATTTTGTTCCCATTATCCACTTCCCTATTTTTCCACTTTGAATGTAAACAGACTTTTCAAGAAACATTTAATCAATACTGGCACAAGGAGTGGGACTTGGCCTGTATAAACTGGGCTTCAAACAACTGAAAAATATACTGCTGTCCCAAACAGCTATATAATGTCACTTACTTTTCATTGGTGCTTAACTTTTAGGAGTCTAGACTTAGTAAGCATGTTGTAGATTGACCTGGAAGTTCCTAAGAGATACTAGTCTAAGTTGATGGGCATGTTTCCTGTTCTGGGAAAATAAGCCACTGTCACATGGGGCATCATTGTACCAGCACCTGCCTTTGCATAGGAGCCTAATACTTCTAGCACTTGTCCAGTAACTGGGAAACCTGGTTTGCAAGCCACTTCAGCTTAAGAGGGCTAGAATCAGTGACTTAATTGCTGGGTTATGAGGTGATTTGTATTGGAGGATGATACTTAATTTTATTTTTTTGAAGGACATTTTGACCACACACTTGGATTTCCTCTTCATGTGTGCCATGGGTATAAGGAGATCATGGAAGCATGTAATTTCTCTTGCTCCAGAAAGACGCAAATACATAAGGGTTCTTTCTCCCTGGGTTGGCACAGTGTATGTCATGAAGAATGCAAAAAAGCTCTGTCCTACCTAAGTAGGGTGCTCACTGGGAGGTGCGATCCTTGCCTGTAGGCCTGTTTCTGATAATCAAATGCGAAATACATGCATTCCAGTGGACAAAGCCTGGAACCTGAGAGTTAGATGATAACTTCCCTCTACTCTCTTTTTGGCCTAGGTTCAAGAGAAGAAAGGGGATTTGTTATAGCTATTGCAATACTCCACAGCCTAGTTGTACAGCAATTCCTGAATTGTAGGAAATACAACTTAAATCCATGCTTGAGGATAAGAAGAACTTAAAACTTGAGTCTCCCGCTTTGAGAGCAAATGTTTTAGCCATTACGTCATTACAGTATCATGTTAAAGGTGGAGGGGTCATGATCATGGTTTCCCTTTCCTTTTTTTTTTTTTTTTTTTTTTTTAGAGAGAGCCTGTTGTGCCTGATGCTACCTCTTAATTGTTTACTTGTTTACTTGTTCAGCAGAGGTTGGTAAGGACTAATTTGTTGTGGGAGAGGATTAGATGACCATCTAGGTGTCTTCAGAAATACCTGTTTTCATTGACTTTACAACGATTTGGACACTAACTTTTTAAGAAGCTTATATTTACAGCACTGACTAAGGCGCTTAAACTATAGACACATCTGCACCTCAGCTAAATGCCTAAGTTATACATGGGGCCCCAGCTTGCACATTTCCTTGAGACATCAGCTGTGAATTGAACATTATCAAGTGTAGACCTGATGCTGAAATTTTTAGATGATATCCTAGGATTTGCACTGGGGACTAGGCCAGGTGGGCAAACTATAGCCTTTTTTTGACCTTAAAATATGAAAACATGAGAAAGTAAGTCTAGCAAGGCTTGTGGTGGCTATGTAATTATCATTTTAACTTCCATATTGGTGATAAGCATGGTATAAATGGGTAGGCAAAGTCCATTTCAATACCTAGTAGGTCTTGCTTTGTTACAGCCACTTTTTCCCCATTGCTTCTTTTTAAACCGTTTTATCAATGTGGCAAAAGTTTATTTCTCTACAAATACGTAATACTTAGTTTCCTTTCTTTGGGAAACTCTGGACAAGGAATAAGTATTTGGCTTTTTTCAAAAGTGTATAGCCTTTTTATTTTTAGTATTATACAAGCGGATTAGATCATCTGTCCAAAACAGCTTCTGCAGCTGAAAGCCCAAGAGTGTTATGTACTTCAAGAGTGAACAACAGGACCCAGGAGGACAGCTCTGATTCCAGTGCTGCTTTGAAATCATGTATAATCCTGGACTTGTGTGATAGGGCTGAAGCACAATGTTTAATGACAGTCTACCTTATAACCGATGGAAACTGTTTGCTTTTTATAATGGGAGAAATCACACATTAAAATTAGAATCTGTTAAGAGTACAGGCTTCAGATTTGCCAGGAACAAACCTGAGGATGGCAGAGGGACATTTTTTTCCCCTGTGTTTGCCTTTTTGACAGGTATTACACTGTCATCAGGTTTTTTTCTAATTTTATTCCTTGTCCTGTTTCTAACTTCTGTTGTCCTTCTTCCAACTTTCAGTTAAGGTTTATTGTTATCACCCACATTTAGTAGAAATTATACTTGTGATATGGTGGTCTTTTATATGTGTTTTCAGGTGTAAACTGTTTTTTCAGTAGTGCTTTGCTTCATGGTGGTTAAATGTGCCCTTGTCTGAGATCACTGGCAGAACAATGACTTTGTAAATAATTTTTTCCTTGAATTTAGGATGAGTTGATGGCAGAATTAGAAGAACTGGAGCAAGAAGAATTGAACAAGGGAATGAGAGATGTCAGGCTGCCAAGTGTTCCGTCCACATCGTTGCCTTCTCGCCCTGGTATACTGCCTGCTTGCCATTTTACATTTCTCATTATTAAGCCATGCTGTGAGAAGGAGGAGAGAAAGAGAGAGTTTCAGATATGTATTTAACTCTGTTTTGACTTCTAAAGTATTATAGATTCCTTTTCCTATTTTCTTATCTGTTTATCAGAAAAAGCAGAGTGGAATTGTGATTTGCTGTATGAAAGCATCTAGGACCAAATTCTCTGTAGATTTGGGGAGACAAACTCAGGGAACTTGAGCTTGCACATATACTGATGCCTCTGCTACTGTAGTCAGATCACTGAGGAATGGGAAGACTATTTTTTTTCTTTTTGGTAGTTAAATCCTTAGTCTTTTTTAATTAGAGTCTGACCTAGATTCAAAATGTTTGCGTCACAAAGATGCAGCTTTGTAGGGTAGTGGTTTGATATTTGCCACTGGTATTTTAATTAGACATTAAGGAGGCAGCAGGAAGTACACATTTAAAGAAATATTGTCATTCCTTTTGCTTTCTTTCTACAGAACAGACTTATTCCTGGTATTAAGCAGTAGTCTTACTTTTCTGTAGTTCTCCCCTGTTCATTTTTAATTAAGCCAGAGACAGTCAATTCTTACTACACCTTTCACTGTGTCCCTTTTGTCATCTATCAGCTGAAATACTTGCTGTGTACTGGTGCTAGTAAAAGAGTATAAATATCATAGAAGAGAACAGCACACAGGTTGTTTATGGTGCATTCTGCTGCAGAACAGGTTACCTAGACCAGTTCAGCTCAGAGACTGTTACGTGTGTTTTGGCAGACGGTACTTAAATCAGAAGCAGTTTAAAATGTTCAAACTAGGGTTGTGGCCTCATCTACTGAAGTCAGTTGCAGAACAGCTAGTGAAAAAAAAGAAGGAATTTAGGAAAACAGTGCAAATTGCAGTCTGGGCTTGTTCATACATGCTCTTGCAGATCCAGCTGTGCCACATGACATTTTTATTAAATACAGGCCATCTCCATGTGTTTCTCACTATCTTAATTTGCTACTTCATCTGTCTGTATGGCTGCTTCAGACAAAATTAGCTGGTTACAATTATATAGTTTAAGGCCTTGCAAAAAACAGCTTACCTTTTCTGAAACTTGCTGCTGTCACACAGCAATAGCAAAATAAGAGCAGTTAATGGTTCTATGACACTTCTAATTGGAGATGTATGTTACCCTCCTGATTTTAGAGATGAGGAGACTGAGATGGAGCAAGACATAGTGACCTTCCCCAGTTGCACAGTGAGCCAGTGGCACTTGCAGAGTAGGGACTGGACCCCTGGTCTCCCATGTTCTTCACCTGCCTTTAGTCCTCAAAGGTGGTAGTTGCAGCCCCTTTCAAGACGCTGCCTCCCAGCTGTATGGCTGCCACAGGCAGGAGTCAACTGGTTGCTGTAAACGTACACATAAGGGTATTGGACCAAATAACAGTGTTCCACTGACATTTGGAGGAATGCAAATCCTGACATGCACAGCCCACAGATGGAGACAGCCTGAGGTTGAACCTTGGCTATAGGGTATTCGGTTTGTAGGTCAGTGAATGAAGACTATTTGGGTGACGTTTTAGTTCAGTGAATGTGAAAGATGCGTGATAGGAGATTTGGGTTAAAAAAAGAGAAAGCATGTGTGGGATCTGGAACAGAGCTGGGGATTGCTGTTGCTGTGAAAACAGCAGTTAACTGATGTGACCTGAACAAAGTAAGTTCAGGAATTCCTTTCTCCCTTTTAATAAATGACACCTCTCATTAACATGAAGTCAGTCCATTTGGACACGGCCTGCACATGCAGAACTCTTCAGCTGTATTTGGAAAGGTAGCAGAATGCTGGCCAGAGGCAGGTCACTTAAGTGATGCTCAAGTGGTGGTGAGAGAACTGTCAGCATTCTTGTGGATGCTTTCTTTCTGTGACAGCTTTTAGAGATTAAATGTAGTTTCTGTAGGAGTCTTTCAGTAGGAGTTACATCAGACCTATGTTGTTAACCTCAGGGTTATATGTGAGAACGGTGGGGCAAAATAGTCACATCTCTCATCAGCTTCATTACTGCATTACCTACGTTTAGCTTGCTACTCAGTGAATTGATCTGAGATCTTCAAACTGAAAAGCACAATGCAAGTCCTCATGCTAACAAAAAAATGGTTCTGACTGTTACCTTAGTTGATGGTTATTGTTACTCTCTCTTTCTGTGCAGCATCGACCAGGAAGAGAGCGGAAGATGAAGATGAAATGAAGCAGCTGGCTGCCTGGGCTTCATAAGAGCATGGTCTTTTTATGATAATGAACGTTAGAGCTGTAATGCTATTTTATAACCATACCGATTTAGTGTGGTTGCATTTCATACAGCCTGGTGTTTTTTATGGCCAATCTTGCTAAGAATAGTGTTACTGACACCTTACAAAACTAGTTTAAAAAGAAACAAACAAAAAAATGCAATAGTTGCCAAAACCTCCAAGCATCAAATTTTTTTTTCAGCCTTGAATAGATACTGGTTTTGTTATTAGTATCAGTTTTTATTAGGTAATGTCTTATTATATCTGGCTGGTTTGTAAAACCTGTGTGCCTCACTTATGCACACAACTGGATTCATTGTTGAAGTAAAAACTTAAATAAGTCAAGGTGCTGTCCTACAGGGTTATTTGGTTCAAACTATTTGAATATTAGCAAAACAGCTTTATGCATGTCCTGACTTGCAAGTTCCTTTGAGCCCAAGAGGTAATAGCCGTTCATTTGGGCCTGGAGATTTAAATAGTTTGCCCAGAGCAACTTATGGTGTCCTAGATATTAAAAGGAGTCTCTTCTGTTGTTTTTTTTTGAAGTGGGATAGATTTTTGTTTTGAATTAACTTTGGCCAGGATATCCCATGCACTTCTGTAAGTCAACTTGAATTGTATTTTGAACTATTTCCAACTCGGTTAAAGAACAGTTTTACAGTGATTGTGGAAAATGAAATGTCCGAGTTCTTATAGATCGCTGCCAAACAAAACTGATTTCCGCTAACCCTGTCAAAAATACAGAAGAGATTTGACCTTCCTGTATTCTCTCCTCCACTGTGTCTTTCTAGGGTGAGTCTTTACTTTGTATGATATATCCATCCTCAAAGGAATTAGTAACACATTTATTTTACAATTTTTAAATAATTTAAATTTCTGAACATTTGGTTCTTTTCTCTTATTCAGTTTCTGAACAGAAGTAATACCATTGTGTTGTATTTGAAATGCCTTTTTAACCCTGTTTAAAAGCTGATTCTGGATTACTTGTAACGTTGACGTGTTATTGTCCAACTGACAGCTGTTTAGCTTAAGGATCAAATGCCACTGTGAGTGCTAAACTACTACATGTTTAGAGAAAACACTGCTCAAATAGAAAACAAAAATTAAATAGGCTGGTTTGTACTAAAAAATTTTATTAAATACAACTTAAGCTCTATGCTAATAGCCTGCTGTCAGCCACAAGGGAATAGTAAAACACTGCGGAGTTCCTAGGAATGTGGGAAGCAGAGTCACATTGATCTAGTTTTCTTGTTTTCAAATTAATTTAAATTTACTGATGATTGAACCACCTGGGTAATAGTGAGAGACTTGGTTTCTGTAGATCTATAGCAGCAGAAGACTGACCCCTTCTGCTGTGGGCTTTAGCCTGTGATTTGCTGGGTATTTAGCTTTGATAGGCTACAGTAGGCTTCAGCTTATTGGGTTTTAAGTTAAGCATAAGCTAACATGTGTTTCTGGACATGGCCTGCCGGCACGCTCAGAATCTTTCAAGTTGAGTTCCATGGATGAAACCCAACATTTACAAATCCTGTGGAGAGATTTAGTTTTTCAAGAATTTTTCATTCTCTGTAGTGGAATTGCTTTTGGCTTGCATCCATACAAAAGGAGAATCAAGCCTTGCCACTTTCCTTCGGATAAATTTCCTACTGGAGAAAATTAAGTGTGTTAATTCTGTCCCAAAATTTGGAGGTACCAGGAAAATTGTCCCTTTCTGTTTGGAGTACAGAAAACCTGGAACTATTCAATTTTTGTTTTAAAAAAAAAAAAAAATTAAAGAACTGCCTTAAATTTAAAAAGACATTTTGAACTCTCAGTAGGAAACCAAACACTAACAAAATGTTACTCAGTTTTAATGCTTGCTGAAATTCAGGATGAGATGCCAGCTGAAAGCAGGCATACTCATTAAAATAGCAAATATTCTGAGTTATTTAGAATCCATTTGCTAATCCTTTTTGTCCGGAATCCTGTTTTCAAGGTATGCAGTCTATGCAAGTCCCTGAACTGGGTATTAGTGTACACCGATTGCATCATCGTGCGAGGCTGGCTGTGTCCTTGTGGATACATTTGGTATTTCTAGATGTGGGGCAATGCCAGCATAGTCCTGTGCTTAGCTTGGAAAACCTGGCTTCTAGCATCTGTTTTTGGTCTAATTAGTAGCTTTCCAATACTTGGCACTTACATAGCATTTAGCATATTTAAATTGTTCTACAACCTAACCAAAATCGTTCTCTAAGCTTCCAGTTTGAAACCGTTGATTTTCAGTCTGCTTTGGAGAATGTGGACCTGTTGTTTTTGTGCAAGAACTTTCCATGTGAACACCCTGCAGGGGAGAAGAAATCCTAAGGAAGATCTTCTGCTTTGTAAGCTAGTGTCTAACTGCTGACCTCCAGCAATGTTTTGGCCAAGTGTTGATCCTGGGAAGCCGCAGCTATTTTCAGCTTATTGATTTCAGACTAGACACTTTAGGAACAAAATTTGTGAAGGATGAAGAAAAACTGTGGTTATTCGGGTGAGCGTGTCTAAAAGTTTGTGTGTAGTGGCTGGTGATTCTGGAGGACAGCGTCACATACCAGTTCAATAGGTTGGTGAAGCTATACTCAAGAGTTACTACAGCTATGTACACAAACCACAGTACAGTATGGACCTCCAGCACTGGAGTGCTTGTTGGGATTTTGTTCAGTTGGGGAGACAGTAGATGACTGGTTTTCTTCAAAAGCAAGGGATTTAATTCAGCTGAGGTGGCTCTTTCCTGTGTAAATTCAGATGACGCTGGCACAAATGACTCTTCCTTTTTTGAACATGTCTCTCTTCATGCCAAGATGGTATTTGTTTAATATGTAAGCAGATGAGAGTGAATAGTGTCAAGGTGTCATTGTAAATGTACTCTCTGTTAACTGAAACATACTTTACAAGAGGACTGTGGCAGCAGATGCTGTACTATAGCTGACTTCCTTTCTTGTTTCTTATTTATTTTGAGAATGTTTTCTTCTCTTAAGAGGCTTGGACATTTTTAATCTGTATAGCTTTAAAAGGGGAAAATATATTAATAAATAGTAAAAAGAATTAATATATAGGTGCTGTAAATAAATATATTGGTGTCATATTTGTGTTATATGATTGTATTAAATTTATTTTCCTATCACGCAAAACTGTAAGAACTCTTTTTACACTGTCATTAGGATACAGTGCTCTTTAGAGGATGTAAAGATATTTTGAAACATTTTTTGATGTATTTATCTTTCAGCATCAGGTTAGAATTCAAGAATTCTTCAAACATGATTTGATTTAAAAAAATCAACCAACAAAAAAACCCCAAACCCAGTGTATGCTATGGTGTTTGGGCTGCATTCCTTCACACTTCAGAGTTCTGTTGCAAGAGTTTCTTTTATTTTAATGTGCCCAAAATACCTATCTTCCCTGCCACTTCCCCCCACCCCACCCCCCCACCCAGCTCTCTTCATTATTTCAGAAATGTTTGTATTTCACTTTCCAGGCCTTAGTTGAAAGGAAGAATGGTCAGGTCTTTTAAACATGAAAAAGAAAAATTACTATAGGTAAGGATGAATTGAAACAAATAAAATAATGCATTTTTTCATGCATCTCATTAGAATCTCTGTAAAGTAAGTTTGTGCATGTATAGTATCTCACATTTTATGTACACACATGTATATTTAAACATATGTATAAAGTGTTGGAACAGTGATTTAAGACCACCATTCATCATCTGGTGTGGAAAGGGTTCAGTTGCTTGGGCAGCTTGTCTTTGCCTCTTTCTAAAGCTTAAAGGGTTCATCACAAAATGTTAAGGAACTGTTCCGGTATGTACATGTGCCTGCTGTGTGTACAGCTGTGGGGTGTGGGAGAATAGGATGAGTATTTCCGATGAGAAAATACCACAGTTTTTTATGAGCTAGAGCCTAAATTATTTTAATGATGTAATTTTTTTAGAAAATAAAGAGGAAGCTTTAGTCTCAAAAATGACTTAGCGGCAGAGACTAGCTTGAACATCTTAAGAAAATTGTAAATATCCTAAGTCTAATTTTACATAGCTGATGTATTTTCTCACATCTGTCTCCATTTCAGAGACTGTTGCAAGACTCACCATCATAGTGCTGTTCAGTCAGATGTATGTATATCTAGGGGAAAGCTGCCTGGTTCATGTGACTGATGATGCTTTAAGTGGTTTATTGTTTTGTTATCAAAACGTAATTAACTGGCCGGCACTGAACTATACACTTGGGATCAATATCTGCAGTGCAACAGATAAAGCTAGCAATATAGTTACGAAATGTTAATATGTGCCTATAAATTTCTAAAGATCCTTGTATGGCGAGGGTGGCTGTGTCTGGCAGGGTCACCCAGGCCCTTCTGCTGCCCTGCTCCCCTCTTCTCCTGCATGCTACACATCCTTGAGTTTTCATGTTTTGCGGGTATGTCTGCTTAGCTGACTTCTCCTGCCACCTCCCCAACTAACAGTCTCCTGGTAATTCCCTGGTTGTGGTTTAATACAGTTCATCTTTGTCCTCTTCTTTACCAAGATGAGCTTTGGGCGAATGCCCCCTCAGACAGTTTGGGCATCCACTCACCCAACACCCTTACACCCTGTGTGCTCTCTTACCACCTGGGGTTAGCCAAGCCATTTTTAAGGCAGCAGGGCTGTGTAGGTACCCACTCAATTGGCTTTCTCAAAGAGTAGGCACCTCATTCTCCCAGACTGGCAATGTGTGTCAGAATTGAGGACCTGCAGTTTGTAAGTAAGTGAGCTAAGTTTAATAAAATAGGTGAGAAGCTACTTGGTCTGAGCTAGTGGTCTTATCCCACGCAGGTACTGAATCTCAGTATCTGTCATTGGTATGACATCATCAGCTTTCAAAGTCATACTGCCTTAGTGGGTAAGGAGTGTTTTGTGAGTTCAAACAGGATTACATGGACCCCACGTTTAAAACCCTTTCCACAAAAAATAAAACATGCACTTTAGGAGAAATGTAAGTCTTCAGATATATTAATATGTAAATATATTCAGAGTATTTTATTTACTTTTGTGATTGGATTCAACTTACCAAAGGGACCTGGGTGCAGCTGCTGAACTAACTGAAGTCAGTTAGGACTGCCTATGTACAGGTATGTGTAGAGTTACTATATTACCCTGTACCTACCTATTGTATATACCTGGTATGTACATAGGATTGTTGGAGTGCCTGGTGCACTGTTCGTGCCCAGCAGCAGTGATGAGCTCTGTCAGCAGCAGGGCGTGGGCTCTGCAGACCTCCAGGAGGAGCTCTGGATTCAGCATATAGCAAGGAACTCCCAACACGCTTGGAAGGCTGCGATTTCCACACAGGACGCAATTTCAGTCTTTCTTATTGCTCATACCAGAGGGAGAAGAGCCTGCTTAGAAGTGCTGCTCAAAAAGCTGGGAGAACCCTCCCACCCTCCCTGCATCCACCACAAATCGCCACTTTTTCGAAGTTAAACTGCTCCTTTAAATAGTAGCCCACCTTTTCAGCTGCTTTTCTGGTTTCTGTCTCTTCTCTTACCTTCCCCTGTCCAAGGCACCCAGCTTGGTTCCCTGCTCTGGATTTGCCAACATGCAGGACAGCAGGATCTCAGCAGCAGACCTTCATGCAGAAGTTTGCCAGCCCTCTCCTTAAGCACTCACACCATGACAAGCTGGAGCTACGACTCAAAGATTTATCAGTTAAAAGAACCCATTTTGTAAGAGAAGTTCAACCCAGTGTGATGAAGGGACTTCACCTCTTTAATACTGGTTCAGCTAATTGTGCTTTGCAGCGTCTAGCTGCAAGCTGGATGTCATTGTAACACATTGAAGACACTGAACTGTGAAGAGGGATTTCTCGGTCAAGTGTGTGTCTCAGCCCTTGCTAGGGTTCACAGCATCTCTGCAGTTGTCTGGTAATGATGTCAGTGCTATGTTGGGCTAGGTGGGAACACATGGAACTACAGGAATTGTAGTTGTTGGTTTTGAGGCTGTTGAGAATGTTCAAGCCTAGAACTGATGACTTTGATTTATTGAGGATTTGAAACTTAAAGGTAATTTTACAAAGAAGGAGAGGTCTTGCTTGTCAAAGGAAATTCGGTCTGAACTGACACAATCAGCAAATTTGCCCCATTTTCAGGACTGGCTAGACAGTAGAGCTGAATTGAGTTTGGGTTCTTTGATCACTAAGGAACAAACTCTGCAGCCCTGTTAGTTGTGCTAGTGCAATGCCTATGGGTAACTAGGGTCACTGACTGAACTCTCCAGAAAAAGTTTTACCACGCTTGAAGAAGTATCGCTATATGGTGGAGCACCTCATGTATCCTCCTCAGTATGGCACTACAAAATGTACCTTCTGAAGGAAGATAACAGGCTGGAAAGAGGAAACCATAATGTGAGAATATCCCATGCCAGTACAGACTGGACCTCGACCCAGTACAAACTGGATCCCCTTGGCCCCATCCCAGTACAAACTGGCAGCTGTAGCCCAAAGGCCCTGAGCATGAGGACAGCAGGGAGCGTGCTGATGTTTGGTTTCGTGTTAGGCAGTCTTGCAAGGAGCAGGGAGTTGGACTCGGTGATCTTTATGGGTCCCTTCCAACTCGGGATCTCCTGTGAACAAGGAGAATAAATCATCTAGATAATGCTTTGATTCTTTCACCATGCTTTACAAATGTACTTTTTACGCTGTACAAGCAAGAGCGTGAGCGAAAAAGCCCTTCAGATCTGCAACAAGAGGCTGTTAAAGTCTTGGCTAAGCTAGAAATGGTGGCAGTGGCAAATACCAGATTTGGTCACAAGAACAGGTGAAAAAAAAATACTGCCTTTGGCTCAGGTAATTTCTGCTAAAACAAAAACAAATACAGTGGAAACTGTATATGGATGCACAAGTAAAATGGATTATGTTGCTAGTGACCTTCCTATGGCTGTAATGCAAAGTTTCAGCAGTTAATAGCTGAACGTGGGTAGCAGAGACCATCTCACACTTTTCAGGTTAAAACCTTCAGCTCCCAATGCTTTGCAAGCTCTGTCAGTGAAATGTGTCTCATTTCTTGAGCTAGGAAAAAAATCTTCCTGCATGGACCAAGAAATTCTGGAAAAGGTTTGTAATAGCACTAACCTGACAATAGATCTTATCTATATGTTGAATCAGACACTTGTGGTTGAACACATAGGGTTTTATTTCACAAAGAAGACAATAGGAGAAAAAAAATGATGCGGGAAAATGATAAGTAGTCGAGACATTAATTTGTGTAGCCTAAGATTCTATCTAGAGCACATATTGTGTCGGAATAAACTGAAATCTGAGCCAACAGCTGCTTCACCAGAGCAGAACAGAGCAGCCCCTTTGTTGAGAGATCTTGTGCTCTGACCTTTGGATGATCATGAGTCTTGTGTAACTCACATCATCTGAGAAGTGAAAGATGTTGGTCTTTGCATGGTTTTCTAGATTCAGAACTGAAACACATACCTCACAGAGGATGCCAGTAGTTGACTATAGCTTGCCAACAGCAGAGATAGATAGATAAAAGCAATTATTTGCACATGTTCTGTTTCTCAGGTTAACTCACAGCAAGGCTGAGCTTTATTTTTCATTGTTTAATACTCCTTCATAACACATGACTTTGCACATTAATTTTGCAACACTCTCAACTTATTTTTTAATTGCCTATTTAAGTAGGGATGATTGATTGAGTCAGATCTGACTGGTGTGAGATGAAAAAGCAGTGATCTCCATGAGAAGCGGGCTTATCTGGGTTCTTGTACATGTAAGCAGAAACAAAACCTCTATAGGCACATCAACATCTTAATGAATGGCTGACTTTTCATTGTTTTTCAGAAGATTACATAGAATGAGACATTTTTTTCATCTGCTTCTTCCCATGCAAGTTATTCCCTTGTCCAACTCAAATCTAAAAGGAATTTCATGATTTTTTGTTACGTTTACATTATCCTGTGAACTGTGCTGTTAAGATTTCTAAATTAACACTGCACATCACACACACAAAAAAATTCTCAGGGCAAGTAATAGGGTAGATCTCTTGCCCAGTGCCTCTGCTTATCCCTGGCACAGGCGTATTTATAGTACAGAATGAGGGGAAAGGGAGACGCCTTCACATCACAAACTATGCACCCCATAACCCCCTTATCAGAAACATGGAGAACATCTAGGAAAAAGCCGCAGGAAATTTGGAAGGAGAGATCCTGAAGGAGGTTTGACACATGTTGCAACTGCTTCCTAAACTAAATTTATCAATCTACCTATATTTATTTATTGAACATGCAAAGCAGTAATGAGATCTTGAAAGGTCAATGTGCAACCTTCTCCCATTTGGCACTTGCCAGATGAGCAATGCTTGACAAACCCACATAACTGCCAAACAAACAACTGAGCAGCATTTCACAGTCATCCTCAACATTTCCATAAAACAGCTGTGGCAGCTGCGGTTTCTTCTAGATGAAAAGCATTAATCCACAGGGGCTACAGAGAGCAGAGGCTTCTTTCTCTACCACATTAATGCAAACATCCTAGCGTTTTCAGTTTGAACTGGTAGAAGAAAGGAATGTTATAAAATCTAGAAGCAGCTAATAATTTATGAGCAAGGACACTTAGACCTGCTCGAAACACAGTCAAGATATCCCCAGACACAGTTCCTGTATTATACAGACACGAGTCTCACCGGATCAACGAATCATCTAATTTTAACCTGCTGACAAGTCTGTGGGATCAGCAGTAACATTAGGACTACACCAACTGACTTACTGTGCAATTAGGGTGAATCATATAATTGCTTTCTTCCTCATTTTCCCTATTTGCAAAGCAGAGGGAAATACAATACCTATCTCTCAGACACAAAGTGGGGACAAATTCGTTATTTGGAGAGCACCTTAATGATCCTCAAGTCGCAGAAGTGCTGAGTACAAATCAGCACGCATTTAAAATCTACACGAAGAGCTTAAAAGGGTAAAAAGGGGAAAAGTCTCCATGAAGATTGTGTTGAAAACCATGAAAACACAGGTTAGAGTACTACTCCTGAAGGCTTAACAAAGGGTTGTGCAGAACCTGATAATTTCCCTTAGACAGGTGAGACGCAGACAGCACTGGGAGTTGAGCCCAGAATCCCATTTATCAGGCCAGTGCTTTAATCCAGGTGAGCCCCAGCTCCTGCTGGCAGGAAGACCCACGCTGATGGTTTCTGATCTCTGATGATGCATGTTCCTGTCTCCTGAAGCTGAAGGGTTCAGCTCTGGCTAGCAGTGATGGCACTTCTGAGGACTGAAATTACTACTGAAGTTTATCACTCCCACTTCTAAGTCTCCTCTGTCTCCAGGGCCACGCTGCCCTGCTCGCAATTTGGGATCCTTACAAGCAATACCAGAACTCCAGCCTGGGCTGGGTGCTGTGATACCCTTAATGAGACAGAAAAGGCACAAGTCACACAAACAAGGACAAGAAGAGGGTGTACATGAGACAAATGCATTGCAGACTACTTCTCTGCCTGGTGGTTGGAGGTTAAAGGTATAAAAAAAGAAAGAGAAGCTTTGCCAGTTCAGCTAGTACATCATTAGCTTTCCTGAATTGTAATTTTAGTGCCAGGTACTGTTCTCTTGCAGAAAGACTTCATGCTAAAAAATTTTCATTATCTGTTACCAAAGTAAGAATGGCCTACGCATCAGGTTTTCTGATTTATCCAGCTATGCAGACTAACATTTGAGGACTCAGTAACTTTGGCCGTTTGCATAGGTCCTTCAGCCTTCCTGTCACCTCTACATGATAGTGAAAAACGCTTGTCTTTCAGAAACACCCTGTCTGCACAACCTGTGCTCTGGGCAGCCTCAATGTGACTCTGACTGAACCAAACAGCGTCCTTCAATCCTAGTATCACTTCATTTTGATAATGCTAGATAGAACTGCTCTTTGGGGCTTTAAAATGTGCCCACCAGAAGAAAAAAGATGCTTCCTTTGTGATGTGTGGGGTTATACTTAGACACAGCTTATGACAGCCTTTTCCTGACTCTGGAACGAGCATCAGGATGGTTCTGAATTCATCAACCCAAGGAGAAATTTTGAGATAAACATTTTCTATTCCAGTATAACACTCAGGCTATCCAACTGGAGAATAATCTGTAACAGCAGGATATATATGGCCAACAGTCACTATTACTCTAAGTGGGGATGACATAAGTTTGTCATTTATATCCATTACAAGATAAGAATACATTACTCTTTTATTGTTTAGAATAAAGGACTGCATTTTTCCTACCCTTCCACTCTTCCAAATCTGTACAGTTGCATCAGAAACAAAAGATAAGTCAAACTTTGGAAGAAGATTGAGAACATCTAACAAAAGCGCTAGCTCGGTTTTCCTTGTAATGCACAACCTGAGAGGACCAAATAAAAAAAAGTTGTCCTTTGAAACAAGACTAGGATAAAGGTTAGCACAAGGAGGGATTGCAAAGAGACACCAGTGCTGTGGAAGATGAAAGCTTAGAAAGGGGTTCCTGAATGGGTTACGATAACACAGAAAATAACATTTAGTGGAGAAGCGATTCTGATTAGCAAATGATTGAATGAAGTTTCACTTTCAAAGGGGAAAAAAACCTCAAGTGTAAACTATGGACAAGGCAATCCCCTCTTTCTCCTTTGCCTTTTCCACTCTCTCATCTTTTCCTTCAGCTAGGGGGTTAAGATCCTATGCATTAAAAAAGTGATGAAGATGATAAATAAAAATGTAGAATGAAAAACTCCACCAGTCAGTACATCAACTGCTGATCCAGCACACAAACTGCTTAAGAGAGACATCTTTTGGAGACAGCTGTATTATCAGTTCTCTGAGCAACCTGCTCTAGTTGAAGATGTCCCTGCTTATTGCAGGGGGGTTGGACTAGATGACCCTTAAAGGTCCCTTCCAACCCAAATGGTTCTATGATTCTAGCATTAAAACAAAAGAACATGTATGTGAGGATATAGTTCTGTTATTATAGCACCCCTTAGAGCAAGTCCTGTATTTTATAGGAAAAAGTACATACCTAGTATTGAATGTTGGACCTGTCTAGCAATCTGAATATACTTATCTCTGAGACAAACATTTAATTGAAATATAGAAAGGAATGACAGGAAGAAAGACCCCTAGACCTAGTATTCCATAAAGGGAGTGTTTCCTACAGGATTCTTCCCTTGCTTGGCGATTCATGACCTTGGACTATTTATTTACCTGCCATTTCTTGAAATAAATGACTGCAGCAGCAGCAACTTCAGAGCGTAACTCTTCAGAATTCCTCCCCCAGTGTGCATTACAGCCTGCTGTAGCACAGGAAAAGCGCCCCACAAACAAAACCACATAAAAACTTCCTACAGGAAGTTTCATTTGTTATCAGTTCTACTAGAAATGCAATTTTCTGACAGGATAATTGCTACTGCTTCATAGCTACATTTCAGCAATGGAATAGAAAACAGTGAGAAAAATCAAACTACTGAATTTGAAGTGGGAATGAGATACAGAGAGTGGAAACAATTTGGGACAGACACACCCCCTAGAACAGGAGCTTTCCATGTCCCTTTTCTCCGCAACTACGAGACCCCAGAGCCACAAAGAAATGCTCAACATGAAGAGTAGCCCACTGGAAAACACCCTGCGTAGGCGATTCTCTCCTACAACTGTCAGGTGCAGTTTTGTGAACTGCTGAGCTGGTTCAATGGGACCATTGTACTCACAGCAACTAACGGTTGTCGCAGTGGGGAAGGTATGAAGTGGGAGTTTTATAGGGACTCATTCTTGATTCAATACTAGTCAGCATTTTAACTGATTTAGGAGTGCACAAATCAAAGGCAGAGAAGTGGTGTGGGCAGACTGCAAGTGCTTTGGGGGATAAAAAAATCCTGCAGGATTATTAAATTTAAGATGTAGTATAAAAAAAAAAAGCAAAACCCCAGTAAGATTAAGCTGGGTACAATGCATTAAAATCTAAAACTAAGGGGAAAAAACCCCATTGTAAATGAGTGGCTGAACTATTAAGACAATTACCTTTGGAATGATTTAAGTACAACAGAAAAGAACAAAGCGTTACTGCTTGCAACTCTAATTAGATCACTCTGCTGCAATTCCAGTTTGAATACTCCTCTGCTCATTGCAAAGAGCACAGAACTCCACTGTCAAAGTCTCATGAATGAAATAATTGAAAGTTGGCTTCTTCTGTACTAAAATTACAGCAGTGAGTGAAATGAGAAGGAAAGTGGTAGGAAATAAGTGTCAGAATGGCAGTAAGTGCACCAGAAAAAAATTCAGTATGGGACAGACTTGGAAACCACCTCGATGAGTGCTGAAGGCTACCACGGGTTGTACACCTCAACTCTTGCGTGTCCCTTAGCGGGGGGATAACTATTCATTAACCAGTAACATAGGTCAAGTGGTACCATATGGCTGCCGAACAAATTCATATGTTTCACCTCAGTTTTTAATTAAAAATCAAGGTCCCCCTAAACAAAAGTGTCTATTCATGTAATACAAAATATTCCTGATCAGCAAAATATCTTATAAACCTTAAAGACAGAGCACAACAAAATTTTCATTCCTTTGCCCTCTCATGACTAAATTGTAAAATTTTATTCTTTTTGTGACTCGATTTGCAGATATACCTAGCATGTATGACCCAAGCACCTTTTCAAGATTTTAAAAACATTTATAGTTGTAAACCTAACACTATGTTAATATACATAGTTCAATCTTCTTTTCAACTGTGTAAGTGACATTTGACAAAACATTTCACGAATTTTCAATACGGTGTCAAAACTTTGAGTTCACTCAACATATATGAGGAATCATGCAGAACTTAAAAGAAGATTAGTTCCTTTTTTATTTTGATCTTCAACAGAAGTACAGTAAACTTTCTGGTGTCTTGTTACAGCAGTCTCATTTGCTTTCATGCAGACAGTTTTGGTTCAAAGACAAACAGAACTCGGACCAAAAGTTGAGTAACTGTAGGAAATCACTGAGGTAAGAAATGTCTCTAATAGTATGTTTATCATTCTACTAGACAAGGCATTGAATGTTGTTTTGGTTTTTTTTTCCCCTACAATGGAAAAAAGATGACAGGTGTTTTGTCCATAGTTTTATTTCACTGGGAAGGTTTATACAGTTCTGCATAAAGGTCATTATATGCACAGCCTGAAGTACAAAGCTCCCTTTGAAAACTCCAGCACAAAGACACTGCATATTGACAACATTAAACAACGATGTTGGTATAGGGTGGAAAAAAAAAGATGATTAAAACAAAACAGCATTCTTCCTACTGGAAAAGCAGAATAAAACAAGGCACTTTCAGTAAATAAGTGACTAACATAAACAAGCTGTATCAAAGATTCCACAGAGCTGACCCAGAGCACTGTAACAAAATTCTGCAGTAATGAACAAGTAAAATACAAAAAGGCACTACATAATCCTCTCCCTGCAACTCCCCTTTCTCAACCAATTAGCCAACTGAATTGGCACAATGGAGTCTTAATTATAAAGTGCATCTCCTGTCTTAATACATTTTGAAAAATAGGCTATAGAACACATGTAGCAGTATTCCCATGTGTACAATATATTGAAACAAAAATACATTGCAACTAGATTCAATCTAGTTATAAACTGTGCAGGAAAAAATATGGCTTCTTTACAAGTTTTTCAATAACCTCCATATAATCTGGAATATTTTTAAACAAACATAAATGCATTAGCAAGATGGTAAGAGGTAGTGTTCCAAGTAAAAGGCAAACTCACCGATTTTATTGTTACATGGGTATTTAGCAAAGGTATCCCAGATTTTCAAAGCAGCATTACCGAACAAAAAGTATTACAGCATGCTATCTTGGGATGCAAATACACAGTGTTTTGGGGGTCTCATATTAGTTCCTTCAGCAAAAATGACTAGTTTTTAAAACAATGTCCAACTATACTTCCATTTCATAACTACTTTTCTCTTGGTACTGTAAGTTTTCCTATTGCATTGCATTAAAATTTCCAGAGAAATATTCTTCAACTTTAGACTTTAAAAACAACACACTCTACAATCTTATTAAACGTAAGACGAGTCCATTTTTACTTCAACAAGCATTAAATTTATGGCTATAAGAATATGAAAACACAAATACCAAACAGATGAACATACCAAATGTGTCACAGCAGTGGCAACATATGACATGCTAGTTAGATGCATTTGGTGATTTAACATGAAGCTTTTGTCATTCCGCTAGGAAGTCAGCCAAATTGTGTATATACACTGTCTAAACTTCAGCTGATTTTAGCCCTTATTAGACTTTAATGTATTAAATATATAAAGGCTAGATAAAAACTGAAATCAAAGCAGCACTGGGTATATTTCTTACATTAATAATTTGTAAGGATTTATGTAAACATTCAGTATGTGCATTCTTGCTCTTTGCTGTAAATTCTTCACAGCCACTCTACCCACAGAGTATGTCCCAAACATGAACCTTTCCCAGATAACAGCAGCTGCTACTGATCTAGTCTTCTTCATCAGCGGTATATGCTACTTCAGCAACTTCAATTTCTGGTACAGAATTTTCAGCCAAAGAGCCACTCCAGCATGCCTCATGGTTCTCTTTATCAGAGCTGCAACAGATCAATAAGGTTTGTCAAATGGAAACTAATAGGATTCTCCGTAGTCATTTTATGCCAGAATCCGCAAAGCATTTACAAAGCTGTTCAACTCGTCACTTATTCCAGATCTAAAATTGTCTATCCTGAGGGCCTTTATGCAGCAGATAGGTACAATAACATGCTGAATTTCTCAGCTGTGCAGAATTTATGCATGACCAAACATTTAAAAACATACTTTAAGAAAAACTAAAATATACTGTAAGTAAAATAATAGTATTTACCAGCTGTCCTCACCCAGGGTACCCTGGTCTGCTTCTACTGCAGAAGACTCCACCTCACCACTGCACTCACTTTCTTCTCCTGACATTTGTCGAGTCATTTTTCCTAAAGATAAATCCCTACAACAAATAAGAACAGAGTACCACCAATCCATACAGCAAACATTCACCACTGAAGAGCTTTTTGTTTTGTTTTAAACCTTGCAGTTTCTGGGAACCTATCAATCTCACTCCTACACACCCCATTTCCCTTATTACTACAGAGATGCAGGGCTTGCACTGGGTAGCTATTTAAAACCATTTATTTGCTCCAGCTGCTTATTCCCAAACTAAATTCAATCCTCTGGTTGCATCACAATTTAGTAGCTTCACAAAATTCAAGTCCCAGAGGAGTGATTAAGACTTTAGGTAAGAAATGACAAGCAGATTATCTAAGCCACACGCACCTTGCCTAAATGACCAAAGGATTATAACCAAAACATAGTCAGAAGGAAGACAGGCAGGATGATAAAAAGATTTCTTCAACAGTTTCTCATTGTAACTTTAGAATCGCATATTAAGTTTCAGAGCAATACATTTTCCTATTAATGATAAAGAGACAGGTAAATTTTTTCTTAATGGCAACATGAATTGGCAGTCAGACTAGCCTGGCTACAGATGGGAATATGGTCATGTAAAATTACCAAATACTTATTTCCAAAATATTACTCTGTGTGGGGAAACAAACAAACAAAAATATCAATTTAGTGTTGAAAGCTGCCACTTGAATTGGAGAGAAAAGGTTGAACAAATTTTGTGTTGGAAGTGATACTACTGTATTTCACCTCCTTTAAAAAATTACTGTAACTACTACTGTTTCTATAATTTTATTTTAATGCATGCATTTTTAGTAATACCACAGCAGTATTCGCTAACATGATTACCGGTCTATGTTTGGGCCAAATCCAGCACACGTAAAGGCCTACAAGTCTGATGCCTTGTCCAGTTGTCCCCTCCTACCTCACCAACATATTAGGTACCTGGCCTTTAGAGCATAAAGGCACAAGATGCTTAATTTGTTTTGGGCCAGCAAATCAAAATTCCACTTCAACAAGGCCAAAGACAGACTTGTTTCTTTTGTGTTCAATTCCCATCAGACAACCTAAAGTCCTTAAACAAGATGATGAGTTTACTTGGTAACTTTTACAACTAAGTATCACAGGAGTTATTTTCCATCAAGACTTCAGACACTACTTGGCTGATTTCCAATAATTTATATGTCTGGGAAACTGGTAGCGTGTTTGTATATTTAAAAAAAAAAATCTATCTTCAGGGAAAGCACTAAAAAATAAAATCATTTTTTGCTGCTCATGCCTTCTTATTTTAGTCACACAATTTCCTATCATAACGTTTTAGCCAGATGCGAGTAATTTAATTTTTATTGACTATTTCACTGTTTAAGCCAGTAGTATGTCATAACTTTCTCATCAAACAGGGAAAGCATCTTTCAAATGTAATTACTTGCCTTCAGGACTAAGTGACAAACTGAGTATGGTATTCAGATCAGAATTTTCAATAAGCCACAACAATTCCATTTAAATCCTTTTCCAAATGTAGTTCACTTAAACCTTATATCCAAAGATGGGATTTGTTAGTCAAGCTGGATATGCTAGACTCAACAACCCAAGCAGTATTAAAATAACTTCTGAAGGGACCATGGGAATTTACTCCTTTGATAAGGAAACCCCACAATGACTGACTCAGCAGGTCTAGCCGGACACTGAATAGCCCAACATCAACTCCCCTGGGACTACTACAAAATTTAGCAGACAGGCACCATAAAGTTTTATAATAAAATACCACTATTTTTTCTCTGTATTTAAACAGACGATCTGCAGTGGCATCACTCCGGCAATTCAGAACAAAGTTAAAGACATTAACACAGACATATAATGGCTTGATCACTATACGCTGTCAAAGCTTTGAGTACAGCCAAAATTTTGTAACTCAAAGCAGTTTTTCCACTGCTCTCATCTCTAGCAGGGCATTTCACATATCCAGCATTTCAAAAGCAGAATAGAATCTTTGCTTCATCTTTACAGGACTTAAAGGATTAAGAAACATAATCCCAGTTACCTTAAAGGGAAAAGATGGGACAACAATTTGAGTCATCTGTACCAAAAAACAGCTTTTGAGCCAGCATATGAGAAAGAGTCTACTGCAAATACTG
>NW_010518342.1:0-24957 GCF_000687285.1 Phaethon lepturus | reverse complement strand
TAGGGAAAATGGTTTTCAAGAATATATTTAAAGCTGGTGCCTGCAACTATATAGAGAAGATGCCTTCATGGAAAGAAACTCCTAAAACCCATAAAGTTTCTACATACCTAATTCTTCTTTCAACAGCATCTATATGAAGCTGCTTTTCACTTAACAATTTCTTCAGCGATTCAACTTCCCTTTGTTTCTCAAGCAGTTCTTTTTGTAGACGGTAATTTGTTTCCTCCAGAGTTTCACAGAAAGCCTAAAAGACAAAATTTAAGAACATCTTCCATTTAACTTCAGTGGACTGCCTTTATTGGTTTTTCTTTTAGAAATATCAAACCATAACAGAATTGTTGCTGCTTTTCTTTGTATTGATTACTATAAAGAGCTATATAAACTTCAAAAAAAGTTCTGTCCTGAATAAAACAATGCTGCTTTGCTTTGAACAATGAATTTATTATGACAAATTGCAATGCAAATAATTTATTGCATCATTTGTCTCAAGAGAGACTTTTGAAAGAGTTTTCTTGCCTTTGATGCCCAGTCCCTAGTTTTGAACCTTTATGCCTACATGAAACAACATCCCTACTCCCTTTTCCCCTTATACAAGATTTGCTTTCATGTGACTTGGAAATCAATTTCAAAGAGTCTAATTCCCAAGATGCTAGGAATATTTGGATAAGGTGCATGTTCTTCCACTACCTAGGATAAATACAAAGTTGTACAGTTCTGTACCAAATACCTCTTACAAATACAACAATCGTGCAAATCAGAAGACGAATAGAAAAACATTTTGAAAAAGTTTAACAAAACGCGAAGAACACTAACTACTCAACCACGACAAGTATGTTGCATTACTCTGCTGAGCATGACATATATATATAGCTCACGCTGATGAATTTGACAGTGAGCAATCTCAAAACTTAATGTGAAGAGCCAACATACAATGTAACATCCACTGAATGCAGGAAGTGGCAGAAGCGTTGGCACTGAGCCTGCTGATCTATTACTGGAAAGAGCAAATCTAACAACAGTAATGTGCAATTCTGGTTTAATAATTTACATGTTCTCACTAAATAAAAAACCTACATAGGAGGCTTTCTTGGCTTAACATTACACGCAACTAACTACTAATTCCCAGAATCCACTGAATATAAGCATTTTATGAGCTCAGTTAAGAACAATGCTGTTAAGACACTGTTTTCCTAAAGTTTTAAAATGGGCTACAAACACCAAGAAGATCCTATTCTTTGCTTTAACTGAAGCAGACTTATCAACTTTAAAAAAAATTTTCCTGTAATTATACAATTTAAAAAAATGCAGTGTTTTTCAACCCAATAACCATTTTGATTTTTTTTTCCGCTGAGTTTTTATTCATTTTATTGACTCATATAGCAAATTTATCTTGGTTGACAGGCATTGAAGGCATCAGTTAAGCCACAGCTTCATTCACATCTTCTAGAGCTGAGAACACATGGCATGCAATTCATTCTTCACACAGTATTTTTAGTGATTGCTTTAGCAATCATTCCAGTTAAGGAGTCATCCTGTTTCATCCAAACCAATTAAGTGATTTCTAGTGTATTTTGTGAAACTGTTCAGGGTTGCTGATGCCCTACCTAAAAACTGGACATTATTTCCTTCAGAATATAATTAATTTATATTATTTCTACCTTTAGATTTATGCACATGCAAATTTCCCTATTCACAGAATAAATACAAATATTCCACATATGGTGAACTGTTTTATTGTTCTACATAAGAACTAAAAAAAGCCTTTTGGAAAAAACTCATCTCTAGCTGCCCAAGGAAAGGAAGTCACTCTTGACAACTGAATACGAAAACATCAACATATTCTGAAGGATGCCGTAATAGCAGAAAGGTGAACCAAAGCTGAGAAAGACCTATCAGGGAATTGTGTGTAATGAGATCCCTTGCTCCTTGAAGAGCTAGACACCTGGAGTCTGGTACAGTTCTAATACCCAGGGTGGGACCAATTTTCCCTGTAAGTTCTGAAAGGGCAACAGAACTAGGCCAGCTGGAAGAGAGCTTCACTTCCTTCTTCACTGGCTCATGAAACACTGATGGCTGGGAAAGGACCCATGGAAACAATTACCAAGGATATGACAAAAAAAAAAGAAAAAAAAACTGCTTTAGTGAATATTTTGCCTACATTTCTGTGATTAAGTTTTGTAAGACCTAAATGATTTCTAATGGGAGAGGTACCTGTACCCCTCCCAAAAAAGGCAAAATACGTTTTGGCAAGTCCTTATTGAACTGGAATAATAGAATAAACATAGAACAAATAGAGAATATCCATACTTTCCATTATCAGGAAAACAGTAATAGAAGATTTTTTTTTTTTTTTTTTTTTTTTGCAATGCTTTGTTTGACAACAGTAACAGCAGAAAAGTAAAACAGAAGTGATTTTTGAGATATCTTTAAAAATTAACTCCTGGACTAAGTATCTGAACCATAGTGCTTGCTATGTAGTTGGGCACTTGTTAAAAAAAGCGAGGAATGGATATAGATGCTGATATGTAGGAGTTCAGGATCCTAACAGGCAAGAGCAGAGCAAAAAGCAGGACCACAACTATGGATTTTGGGTGAGCAGACTTCAATCTCTTCAGAAATCTGCTCGGAGGGAAGAATTAATGGGAAGCTATCCTGGAGGGGAGAGCAGCCCAGGAGAGCTAATTCATGTTCAAGGATCACCACCTCCAAGCTCAAGAAAAGTCCACCTCAACAAGTAGGAAATCAAGCAAAGGGTGCAGGAGGCCTGTATGGATGAGCAAGGAACTTCTAACGGAACTCAGGTATAAAAAGAAAGTTTACTAGCACTGGAAGAATGGAAAGGTGACCCAGAAGGAATATAGGGCTGCTGTCTCATCTTGCAACGACAGCGTTAAGAAAGTGAAGGCCAAACTGGAGCTGAATCTGGCAAGACATGTGAAAGGAAACAAGAAAGGATTCTACAAGTACATAATCAGCAAAAGGAAGTCTAGGGGAACCATGGGAACCATGCTGAATGGAGTGGGGGAACTTGTGACAAATCACACTGAAAAGGCTGAGGTACTCAGTGCCATCTTTGCCTGTCTTGACTGATAAAACCAGCCTTCAGGAATCCCAGACCTCTGCAACCAGAGGGAAAGACAAGGAAGGCCCAGGACAGACTTACCCTCACTGGAGGAGGACCAGGTCAGGGAGCAGTTAAACCAGACATACGCAAGTCCACGGGGCCTGACAGGTTGCACCTATGAGTGCTGAGGGAGCTGGCTGATCTCCAGCTTGTTGTCCACCATGATCCCAGGGCTCATGATTCAAAGATCATAATCAAAGATAATTAAGGGACTTGAGCATCTTTCATGTGAGAAGAGGATGAGACAGCTGGGACTCCAGTCTGGAGAAGAGAAGGCTCAGGGTGATCTTATCAATGGGTATAAATACCTGATGGGAGGGAATGAAGGAGGAGACAGACTCTTCTCAGTGGGGCTCACTGACAGGACAAGAGACAATGGGCACAAACTAAAAACCAGGAAATTCAACCTGAACACACAAAACCACTTTTTTTACTGTGATAGTGATCAAACACTGGAGCAGGTTTCACAGAAGTTGTCAAGTCTCCTCTGTAGATTATTCAAAACATGACTGGACCTGGTCCTGGACAATCTGCAGTAGCTGACCTGGCTTGAGCAGGAACATTGGACTAGATGATCTCAAGAGGTCCCTTCCTACCTCAACCATTCTGTAATAAAGTGAGGTATCCCTTGGAGACCAGAATTTTATGACAGCTGTGTCTGACGTTATAGAAATGGTTAATAGGCAAAACTACAACAGCACAGATATTTTAATAATTTGTCTAAAATCCTATGGTGAATGAATAACCCTGAGACTTCACCATGGTATGCATGATCAAAATCTCTATGAAGGTGTCACTTAAATTTCTTAATTATCTGAACAAATAATTCCTGTATTTTTTATTTCTTCTCATCAACTTAAATAGTTATGATGAAAAGTGATTGTATAGAAATCAAATACGAGCTTGTAACACAAAAAACCCATACCAAATCCTTCAGATGTACATAGATGTAATTATGTATGTTACATCCTTCAGATGTAGCAAGAGCCAAGGCACTCCCACTTACACACAAAACAAACTAGTAAATATAAATTTAGTTGAAGAAGCAATTCCAAAACACATTATTATTCTATAAAGCAAGGAAACTAAGACAACCTGTTCTAGATAGACTTGGTATAGCTCTGCATGCCAGTGAAACATACTTCTAATAAAACAGGCTGCAGCGTACGGTATTATTTGTTCAATGTGCTCACATGCATGTTGAAAGGCTGCTGTTTTACAACACTACTTAACACTGCTCAGTTAACTGCAAGAATGCTATTTTTGGTGGTCAGAATTAATCCTTTCATTACATTTTATAGCAAGAACATTTTACTGCAAGACCTGAAGTCTAAGGTGTACGCATTGTGACAACATGCTGAATGTAAACCTACAAAAACTCTCCCTATATTCAGTAGTTGCCTTATATAAGTAATTGTCTTAAAAACAAATTTTATCCACTGGTCATAAAATGCAAAAAGGAGGAGATTAAATCTTGGGACAGGGATCAAATACAGCAGTCAAAGATTACCAGTGCACACCAATAATCAGACTGTGTCAGTTTTAGAAATACATTCATTTGCAAATTTTTGTGAAAGAACAGGAATAAAAATATTTCATTCCATACCGTTCAGCAGATTTTACAATATACTAACAGCTACTGCCTTTTGCATTGTCTTTTTATGATACTAGATAGCACTTACCCTGCTCTCTTCTAGACTGTCAAAAGGACCTGGAGGATCATCCAGACAAAGAAATTCTCTCACTGCAAGGCTTTACCAAATAAAAGAGAGTGAATTACTTGACGTACAAAAAAAAAGCAACAATATTTAAATGTGATAATACAAGGGCAGTATTTCTTTAAGGGACACAACCAACCATCCTCAAATTTCCTCCCAAGTATTCAAAATAATGTTAACAGACTATTAAGTCTCAGTTGTTTATGTTAACCAGGGACAGTACTTAATGGGACTTAAGAAGTTGCACAAGTACAGTTAAGAGTTTTCAAACAGAGACTAAGTCAATTTAAAACATGATTTCTCAAATCTTCAGAGAATTTATTGCTACATGACAACTGAGAAGCAAGTTTATCCTTTTGGTATTGAAAAGGTTTGAAAAATAAGTATTTAAAGATGAATTAAAAGGTATGCTGCTAAAATCCATACATAGATCCCTTCAGGAAATACAAGTGGAATAAGCATGGGTATTGAAACATGCTTATGTGTCTCTATTTTGCTAAGATCATAATCCATTGACATATACACAGTATATATATTTTTTATATATATACACACACACAAAGTATATAATTATCTATAACTTGACAAGACTAATAAGTTATAAAAGAATAAGTGACAAGGTTAATGTGCCGTGGATATACTACATAGCATCTCTAAACACACATTTCGAACTTAAAGTTGTGTAAAACTGTGTAACTGTTGTCAACCCCTTCCATGCATTGTTTTGCAAAGGCCCGAAGAAGAAAGTATGTTCAATCCTGTGGTTTACTACAGAGTATTTTGAGCATTTCTCATTCTATCTTCCAAGTTTAAATTATTTTTCACAGAACTCTTCAACATCTCCAAACATGTCTCTTCATACACCTTTCCTGCTGTTAATTCAATCTATAAATAACTTCCAGTCAGAATACTGTATTCACAATTAATTAGCTAGTAACAACTTGCTCGCAATTCCGTGCTTGTACTCACTACTGCAATGAATACACAAAAAAGGAAGATGTGAATCCAAACTAACTCCCTGTCTCTTCCTCCAACCTAAGTCCTGTGGGAAGGTGAAGACAAAAGAAAGTAGTTTTCTGCCTTCTGTTCCTTCTCTCTATTTGAGGCAGATGAAAAATACAAACACAAGAAAGGAAACTTCTTTTACCAAGCTATTACTCTAATGAAACAGCTTCAGATTTAGCAAGCAAAATCGGGAGAGTTTTTTCAGCAAACAGTAATCATTGATTATGCCATCACTTTTAGTTTTAGAAAGGCTCTGAAGAATATGTATCTAAAAATATATCAAACCTTTGTTTTGTTGCGGGATTTTTGTAAGCCTGCTTTCAAGTGCTTATTGCACATGTGAAGATACAGATGGGTTTTTCTGGACAATGGTTGGTGAGAATTCTTGTCTTCGTATCCAGTTTCACCTCATCAGCCTTTATATCAACCTTAAAAAATTTCTCCTATCATCATGATCATTCCTTTCCCCACTGAATCTATGTGACAAACATGAAAAAACCTTCCTTTTCCAAGCCCTCTCCACTGGTTTACATTCATCAATCTATGATCTGTACAAGCCATAGCCTAAACCTGTACTATTTTAAAACAGCTTTTTCCATGTACTCAAATTAATAAAATTCTGCAGCTTAAACCAAGACTACCACTCCAAGTAGCACAAAAAAAAAGATAGATGGCAACAAGTCATTAGTTAAATTATTAGAAAACATAACCTCAAACCAAATGAATATACATTTTCAAGAGCAGCAGGGTTGTTTTTTTCCTCTCCAAATAGTTTAATCTTTTCCGACATGATGCTCAAGTCCACTTTTAATGGTTGAATTGCTCTTTCTATAAAGATGAAAGTTGTGCTGAATGAACTCTAATATCTCTAATGCAGAAGAATTCATTACATGGAAATATGTCTGCTCAGCATTCTTCAACATCTTCATCCTTATTCAATTAGTTCAGCTCAAACATATTTTAAAAGTACTGAATTTCTACATTTTGCTAGTAATTTTATTGTGTTAAAGGGTAACATTAAAATGGCATAACAGGCAGTAATGCTTGTGAGTGAAAAATGAAGTATCTAGAAAAAAAAGTCTCCATACATCATCTGCTTACAAGAGGTGAAACCCAGTTTTTCTTGTTCCCTACAGCTGCTGTCAGAAAACTGTGTCTTTTTCTATCGCTTTTAAAACTTCTTGAAATTGAAAGCTTTAGATTCGTTATTTTACATAAGGAAGCAAGAAACTTCAAGCCCCAGGTCACTGAAAATGTCATTTCTTTAACTAAAATATGCACCTGATGGCATAAACATTCATTTGCAGCCTAGCTTTACTCTGAGAGTCTGCTTTGACCCTGCTCTCCCCTCTATGTGTTACACTTCTTCCCTTCATTTAAGAAATAGGAGAAAATGCTGCCTTAGAAGTATCACAGAAATCTTCTGCAGTATGCAACAAAGATTTCTGTGCGTGGCTTCTTTCTTTGCCCCTATGCTGACACCTTTCTCAAGGGAGGCAGCAATGCCAGTGCACAGCAGCGTTAAAGAAGGGCTGCAAGGGGCAGTGCCACACATGGGAACCCTGGCAAGACTCAACAGCTGACTGAGTTCCTCCCTTCCAAGCTGCTTCTTATACAGGGTGGAGGCAAAGAAGAGCTGTGTCATCTATATAAAGCCAAATGACACTTCTGTTTAGCAGGTTAAACTTCTTTCTCCCACTTTGTAGGTCATATGAAATTTTCTTGAACACATTAAAATCTGTGGGTGGATTTCAATTCGATCTTTCACCAAATCTTCAACAGAGGCAAAATATGAGAAGAAATCCGTAAAACGCAGACTCTAAATTTAGTTGCCTTCATACCACCCTACATTTAATCTTAAAACTAGATTCACAAAGTAGTTTAATTAAAAAAAAGATATACCAAATGAGGTCTCCTAACCCTGAAGGGTGAATTTCCCACTGTCAATATGTGTCAGTGATAATACAGTGCATAAATAGAAATCAAAGAAATTTCTCTATAAAGAGTAAAGGATGATTTGGTTTTGGTGCGACCCAAGCAGTTTGACCTATTTGCAAAACTGCAGAAGTAAGTGGTGAGCTTTTAAGGAGGAAGCAGGGTCAGATGCTCACCACTGCTCACGTAAGGTGCAAATGTTAATTTCTATTAATGGTAACTTTTATTGTCTGATAAGTAGGTGAAGAAAAAAAAAAAATCAGACAGATCAAGTCTTCCTAGTTTTAATCGCTTCCTGAGGAATCCAGACCTTCCATAGATCCAAATATTTAGAACATAAGCCATACCAACAGATTACAAGTTTTTTTTTAATAAACTTAATCTTCATGCAGAGCCTTACACAGTCAAGATCAGAGTTTTCTTCAAAACCACATTTCAGTTAAGTATCTGTTCACAAACCAAAGTGGACAAACTGAGTCCACAAACATTTAAATTCCCTTTTGTATCTGATGAGTGATGCAGTCTAGAAGTTATGTTTTGGGTTTTTTTGCCTTAAATTGTGACAAACACTATTTTGCCCAATATGGACCACCATCAAGATACAAACAAGGTAGCTGAAATGCCAAACTAGCTTTAACAACAAGAAGCATAAAGCCTTCGCATCTATTCAAGCAGACAAAGTCCATCCAGCTCACTAGTCTGTTTCCAGCAGCATAACTGACATTTAGAGAAGAATTTCTTCTTTTTGGCACACCTATCATTTTGTAATTTAGTAATCAGGAAGTTCTTAAACTTCTCAGCCGCATATTTCACACATATAATCATGTTTAATAGCCGCTGACAGAGAAACTCAGAGGTTGATCCCAATTTCTTTTTGAAACCATTTAAGCTTTCTGTCTCTGACATCTCACAACAAAGCTCTGCAATTCAGTGTGACATACTGAGTGATGACTATGAATCATCCAAAATATTAACATCCATTACTCACCTTCCCTATCCACTTGATGATTTCGTATACCCTGTTTAGCCAGCCCTTTCCCAAGATGACAGAATAAAAAACAACAGAACTCCTCTTGCCAGGAAGTTTGTCTGTAGCTTCATCTGCTCTTGCTTCCTTTCTCTGTACTTCTGGCAGACTCTCTTTTGAAACTGAATGCTGTATTTTAGCACTGGACTATATGGAAGTACAATTCAGACTCCCACAACAGTATTTTTTTTTTTAACTTCCTCTTCAGTAATTTTTATGTAACTTTTTGATTATTTCTGAACACCGAACTGATTCAGAAAATTGCATCAATACCGATAGGTATTTTCCAGGTTGTAAAACACAACTGATTTTATGATTTCTGTATGTATGTACTGTACGATAATTTTGCACTTCATGACATGAAAATTAATGTTAGACACTCAGTGCCTCAGGATCCTTCTACAATACTTCATAATCTCATTGTTCATTCCCTTTTCCAGACGATTCCCAGATATTCTGAACATCAGTCTCCATAACTGTGATCCAGCTTTCCATATGTAAGACCCCTAAATTTCCGTCAATTCTTTTCCCTCTGCCTTTCAACCCATTTTATATGAGCTCCCTCATAACTACCTGTTAGATAGATTTCCCTCTGCAAAAGACATTATTGCTTTGCCAAGTATTATTTTTGTTTACCTGCCTACCACTTTAGGGTTTTTATTACAAGCAGTACCAAAAGTCAAACTGGCTAATCTCTAGTTTCCAGACTCAACAGTCAAATGCCCTATAAAAATGTGTCAAATGTAGTAATAGCCATTCTACTAAAAAGTAAAGTAGATATGAGCATTATACGGTCTCACACCACAGCTCAGTAATTTTATATTTTAGTTCATTTAAAATTCTTGAGGGAATGCTATTTGATCTAGAGAATTTCTTACTCTTTGTTTTTAATGTAAAGTTTCAGATGAAGACTGTTCCTCAGACTCATTCCTCAAAGAATCTCTGGTACAGCAGCCTCACAATTGTTCTATTTCTGGTGTTGGAAAAGGTTTTTAGAACTAACTGCTCTGCCTCTAGAAACTAGCTTACTAGATTAAAATGATTTTACATTTAATTTACCAGAATTATGTTCTACTCATCTTCCAGCTTTGGAAGAATCTTCCACTTGATATGAAAAAAGATATTGTTCAAAGAAACTTCCGTACTTTGTTGCTTAAACACATTATGTTTTTTAGACTCTTCTTAAGCCTTTTTTGATTTGTGGTTTACATTTACGCATGCAAAGCAATCTATAAAGGTACTTCTATTACTATCATGTCATGTGTCATAAAAACTTCAAGTTTAATACACATTTTAAGAACTAATCACATAAAGAGTAGGTACTTCCCAGTGAAAGCCTAACGTTTAATCTCAATATAAATTAACAATGTATCAGTTCTGCACTCAGCACACAGAAGTAATATTTTACCAGTAAACTGTGAATAGTCTAACATTTAAAATATTACAAGTTTTAGTCAGTAGGTAATCATGTACAATTGAAAATATTGCAATTCCCCTTTTTTGCTTACATTAAGATAGTATTAATTTAATAGGACACCAAATAATTCACATAATGTCCAAATACACAATGTGAATGTTAATGAAATTCCTTACTATGGCCCTCAAAGATATACTGCTAGAGTCTAGAAGCCTATATGAGGAGTTTGAGAAAAAACACACACACACACACACACACACAATCACAATCCAGAATCAAAGTTTAATCACATACCAGTTAGCAATATCTTTGTGAGCTACCAGGTTCTGGAGGAATGCTTGTAGTCCCAACTGTCGATCTTCCAAGAAGTCAGGATTATAATTATCCTTGAACCAGCGCTTTGGTGGAAGGGCCAACCGAAAGCCCGGAAACATATCTTTTAGCTGAAACAGAAATCAAAGCCAAAAGAAAAAGTATTTAAAGTAGTACTGGATTTGACACTGAAGGCACTGACTTCACTCAGAGTTACAGGATCTTTCTGTCTTTTGCTAAGTTTGAGCACAAGGTTAAGTGTCAACCGTAAGTACAATCCAAATTATAGCATAAATTGTGGACACAGTTCTGTCACTTGCCGTGCTGCAATCAAATGACCTCTCAAATTTACCATATAAAAATAGGAATGAAAAACTTTGTTTGTTATTTAATGTCTCTGAGTCTGCTATTTAATGCCTTTGAGTCAGTGAATATAAGAAAATTTTAAGTATCAGGTAAGTAAGCATTTCAGTGGTGTTTCTTCTAAAGTACTTGGGGATAGTAAGTACTATACAGATAATATATGAAGCCCATTACAGACCTATATATAACTCTGCAACCTGTCTTCTTTGGGGGGCTAACAAGATTAATTACAACACATGCATGCGATACTTCTAGTAGATAGTAGCTCCTTGTACACCCAGAATATTAAAATTTCAATATGCATGGATGTGGCTCAAACCCTAGTACTAACATGCAACACTGTATTTATGAGTTACTTAAATAGTAATGGGGTATACTCAACGTCAGAAATACCTAGAATTTTTCTTTGAATTCAGAAATGAAATACGCAAGTGAATGGAAGCATAACATTATATAATGATGGATCTGTCCAAGGATGCTAATTAATTATTTTTCTAATATGCATGAAGATTAAAAAAATTAACCCTTTCATAAAAAGCAATTACGTTTTTTGCAAAATGCCTTTTCTCAGAAGGGATGCTTGGCACAGAAAATTCCTGAAGATTTACAAGCAACAGGAAAAAGCAAACAGGTTTTACAAAATCTAATGTTCCTCAAACAGCCACAAGAATTGTTTCAACTTTTTCTGAAGACAGGGTCAAGCCAACTTCTGTCAGTGATGTATTGCATACACCTAATATATTTGTATGAGTGTTCCAGTGATAGGGATTCCAGAATCTGCCTTGAAAACAGTTTAGCACTCAATGTTTACACAGATGTGAGCTAATTCTTCAGTAGGTGTCTTGATCCTTGCACAGCAAAATTTAAGCCTTCTGACAATAAGCTTTATTTAACTATTCTTTATAGGCTCTTGGGAAAAGCTAATGGGTAGCTCTTTCAGCAGATTAAATTTCACCACAACTAGGGTGGTGAAAAACTGGCACAGGATGCCCAGAGAGGTGGTAGCTGCCCCATCCCTGGAAACATTGAAGGTCAGGTTGGACAGGGCTCTGACCAACCTCACCTAGTTGAAGATGTCTGCACTCACTGCGAGGGTTGGACTAGATGACCTTTGGAGGTTCCTTCCAACCCAAACTATTTTATGATTCTATGAAATACTAGTTTCTTATTTATAGAATGGTTTATTGTCAAAGCCTTGCTCTATTTCTGCATTTAATTATTTAAGTATATGTTTTTCTCCTCTCTTACTGGATTTCATCTTGATATTAGACTCTTCTTGATATTTTTGATTTTATCTGTGATTATACAAAGTTCCTTCACCTCTTACCAAGTTATTATTAACCCAATATAAGTAAGGATCCCCTGTGCTCCACAACCCCTCTTAAGAATGAGTTCCTGTGTTAGCTGTAGAGAGGACCACAGATAACCATTGCTGGGAAAGATTTTCAACCACACAGATTTCTCCTTAATGGTAATTTCACTTGTCTGGTTATGTAGATCATGTAATTTACCTCTAAGGAAAGAGTATGCCTATCCACAGATTACTCCTTTTGTGGATGAAGAGAGTATGAGAAAGCTAGCTGCTGTCAGCAGACAATATTCAACAGCACGGTCCTGGGGCATTCTTTCTTGAACACTCCTCAGACATAGCAGGAAAAACAGTGGGTCAGACAAGTTATGCTGGCTGTGATCACTCGCTTGGATCCACCATCTTTTCTAGATGTCTCTCCCATACATCATTACATAATAGATGATGCATGTCACATGAGGCACAGTCTCGGGGAGAAATGGTTAACTTCCTGGTTCTTAAGACTGGCCATTTCATTATTTGTTCAACATCTCTACCAGCATCGTAATAAACTTTACAAAGTTCTTTCCCCACCATTTTTTGAGACAGATGAGTATTATTCACATACTTCTTCAATCCATTAGGTGTTCTGTTGGGTGTTGGACTAGATGACCTTTAAAGGTCTCTTGCAACCCAAACTATTCTATCATTCCATGAATCTTAACGAACAAAACCTATGCACCTAGCCAACCATCTGTATTTTAGCCTCTGCTCCTATCCCCTCAAATTCTGTCATATTCCAGCATCTACTGAGATTAAAATTGTTGTTATTACTACAGCAAAATACAGTATTTCAGTCTTTGCAGTATCATTTACTATTTGCTTCCCATAGTTTGCTCTCAAGTAATGGATTTGTTACTTTACTGCCTCCATCCCTTACTTCTGTCTCTAATGATTTATAGACCTTTACCTATTGCTTTTAGCATCCTGTGACAGTCCATCTTGCATCTCAGCACTTCTGCCTTCGTCTTTAGAAGTCTACTACTCTCCCTGTGCTGACCTCTATCTGTATTTTTTTAAATTAATTTTGGCTGTGAGATCACTATGTGGCTTCTAGTGTACCCATATTGACAACATATCTTTCCTTTACATTAGGTTACTTTGCTATCATCTTCTATTTGTCTTCTTTCAGTAGGTATATAGTTTTCATAACCTTTTCATTGCCTGGAAAGTAGATAGCTTTGACATTCAAAGGATTTGTTGCTCACATTTGAAATCTGTTCAAGTCTTAACTGCTGCTGCAGGTTTAATTCATAAAAGGAGAGTTCTTGGTTTTGAGCTCTTTCATTCCCTTTCTTTTCTATTTTATTAGCTGTTCCTTACTAAAAATGTTTCAGAAACTAGTGGAAGTACAAAATACTTTCTAGGATCCTACTGCTGTTTATTTTGCCGTATTTGTTTTCTTTGAGAGACAGGGCAAATAAAGAATGCTATTACTAAGTTCACTAGCTGCTTCTATTAATTAGCTGAGCTGCATTAATTCATCTAGTCCTGATTTTATCTATGCATGTCCCCATCATGAAACTGTCCCTGTTCTCTTATGTTCTCCATTTTTAGCCACTGCCAAAGTCCAACTCAGTTCAGTTTGGACTTGCAAGTAACTATATGCCTGACACATACAAAACATACTGCTCTTTCATCTTTACCTGGTCTTCCTGAAAAGACATTCCCCCTCTGTTAATATTTCAAGCTGTTTCACATAGTGATCTATCATTCAATTCAGTTGGCATTTAATGCCAAGTTTCTAATACCATTTCAGAGAATTAATAGTTTGCCACCAACCACAAGAAAGACGGTAAGGAAAAGGGTTTATGAGATAGTATTTCCCTTGTTTATATTGGATTTCTACGAGATGGGGTACAGAAATATCTTGAAAGTATACATGCATGCAACTTCATGTCTGTATTTGTCATTAGGTAACAAGTAATTGCAAGCATTGCATCATGCCTTTTGATCCACTGATGCACGCATGTAACTATTACTCTTCAGTTCGTAAGAGATGCTTTTTATAACGGAGAAATGCCATCTTGAGGAACTGAAGTGTACCATAATTCTGAAACCTCTAGAGAATTACAAAACAGTAACAAAGTAAAAGTTTACATGTATAGTGAAAGATGAAAAAGCTTCAGTGAAACAAGGGAAAAATAAAGTTCCTCCCTTTAAACAGAAATCCTAATACCTGTAAATAGTGCTAGAAGCCAAGCAGCCAAGCATTTTTGTCAAAGATCTAACAGCAAAGATTAAGGACTTCATTTGTAAAATCTAAATATTTATTCTAAAATGAATACCTGTGGCATTTTATTTTTTCAAACCACTGATAACCACACTAAAAGTCAATGCATGTAAGCCAGTTCTTAGCCTAAATCTGACATAGCTGACCAAAATACAAAGTGTTGTATGACTTGACTTCTGCAATTTGAGTTGAAATCCACAGAACATCATAATCTCAAAAGAAGTCAGGCTTTTGCCAACACCAAGGCATTCCTTAATTTAGATAGGCTGAATTAAACCGCAGAAATTTATTCAGAAAGAAATCTCTAAACTAATACACATTCAACAATTTGTGGTAGTTTTAGACTGCGCTGCTGTTTTAAAGGTAGCCTAAAAGATACCTAAACAGGTCAAACCAAGAACCTAAAGAAATATATAGGTTCAAATCCATATTCAAAATTTCAGCAGAATTAAATTCTTAGTTGATTAAGCACATTGATCCAAGAAGAGAAAAGGTATACCAAAACCCCCTTATTACAGGTAAAAAAAGTATTAAAAAGTTACAAGTTCGAACATGAAAGAACATAATAGAATAAAACGTGTTAAACTTAAGAATGATCTTTCCTTTTAGGACTGGACAGTTGAACAAAGGAAAGTGTAATTCTGTTTTTCTACTTTTATGCTTCTATAGAAGTAATGGTAAATGGGATAGCCAAACGTTATTTACCAATTCAAAAACCTTGTACTTTTTAGACAAACTTTTTTTTTGTCAAATGTTCTAAAAAATATTAAGTTCCTGACACAGAATTCCTATTTACCTGGCATCTCTGTCTTCAGCTTTAAAGATCTGATGAAATATTTCACAATTAACTTCAAAGATGCTAAAAACAACTGAAGAGTGACCAACATACAAAGAACTTATGTTCATGAAACTTCAGTTTTATCATGAAGAAAGCAGAATTTGTTGTGCTGAAAAGAACTGAATAATTATTGGATCATTCCTGCAAAAGAATACAGGCCCCAGTTCTATTTCCATGCAGGGGATACAACTATTAAAAAGTTAATTTCCTTTATCACATAGAATAGGAATAAATATAAAGTATGAAGCACACTAACAGCTTCAGATGAAGAAATATTTTCTTTACACTAACTATATTTGTTTCATGTATCTTTGAAAAAAAGAGGAATCATATGTTTTTTTATTCATTAATATCATATGTGTTTTATATGCAGGGAAAAAAAAGAAAAGAAAAAGGTGACAAAAATGTTAGACACAAAGAAAATGAAACATGAAAAAAAAAGTGAGGCAAATTAGCTGAGAATTTACCAGTGTGTAATTCTCACCTTGTCATTAAGCCTGGAGAAGTCAGTGTATCGTCTGAAAACCACCCAACTTTCCTCTGGACTTCTTTTTACTAGTATTTTGTATACCTGTGTGGAAAAACAGGAGTATCAGAAAAATGTGCAGAACTTCACGCTGCATTGGCTGGAAGGCTGATATTATCCTTTATTTCTTAATGAAACAAACCTCATAGATAAAAATATAATCCTTAATTGGATTTTTTTTTTAATTATCAGTACAAAGATTATAAATTAATTTCAGAATTTAACGGAGGAGTTTCTATAATTCCTAAATACAGTTAGCTATTTTCTGTCTATAAAAAAGGGTTTGTGAAATTGCATCCAGATTTCTTCCCCAGGAAAAAACAAGACTCATTTATCAAAAAGGTAAGTGAAGTATGTTTTAGTGACCTACTTTAACCTTTGCTGAATTACAGTTTTACTCATTAATTCTCAAGACCACTCTCTTTTTAAAATGATTGTAATAATCAGTTACTGAGTGTTACATTGTTTTAAAATATCTCATCTGACTTGTTTCACAAGGAAGAGTGATGCAGTTTAAAAATAACATCCTGCTTTGGTTCCATTTGTCTCGAACATTAGGTTTTGTCTTTCCAGGCAGAATACGACCACATCCGTAGATAACTGCATCAGAACAATTATACTAGTACTGTAGAACTGAAGTAATAGATCCTTTGAATCAGATTTAGCAAGACAACAGGACAGCAGTACCATTCTCCTATTTAAAACCAAATGGATAAATAAATATAATAATAAAAATCAAACCGTTATCTTTTAGGAGGATTGATACTCAAATGCCCGAACATGATGAATCTAACACCACACAACTTCAACTAGAAAATATTAATCCGGTGTCCAGAAAAGAAGGTTTCTCATGTCACAACCTTACTTTCTGCAATGTAAGGAAAAAGCGGCTCTGCAACTGTACTAAGTTACCTTTCCCAATCTAGGTGTTCTCTAGTTAAAACTAGTAACATACACAGAAGAAAAGGGTATTTTTGGAATCATAAAAAAAAATCCCTTATAAGCATTTAACTGATACTGTTTAAAACATTTTCTAATCTGTTACTTAGTAAAATCTTCCCCAGTATTTCATGTTTTCACAGCCGGTTGTCTTAGCCAATAAAAGTATTTCTCTTGTTGCAGTCCCAGCATGCGATAACTACAGTGCTAGCCAACTTCTGTACATTTGAGAGACTGTTTTTAGCAATTTTGTATTCTGTAATGTATGAAGCTGCAGACAGTTGCACAAACTGCATGTAACTATGGTGCAAATTAAAAGCAATTTTTCAGCAAGTATTTCTCTTATCTACATTTTAAACACAGAATTCCACTTCTACGCAGCAGCATCTATGGAAGTAATGTGCTGTGATTGAGGCAGTATTTCAGTCATTAACAAAAAGCTATCAGCTTTTAAAATTCAGGCTGCAAGACACACCTGTGAAGCCAGCATTAAAAAGTAATTCTTCTCTCTTACATTTTCTGTATAAATGTTTGTCCAAATATTTTAGCTTTCTTGTCATACCAAAAGTATAAACAGAATTTTATTAAAAAAAAAATCATAGAATGTTTGGGTTAGAAGGGACCTTATAAGGTCATCTAGTCCAAGCCCCCTCCAGTCAGCAGGGACATCTTCAATGACATGGGGTTGCTCAAAGCCCTGTCCAACCTGACCTTGAATGTTTCCAGGGATGGGGCAGCTACCACCTCTCTGGGCAACCAGGGCCAGTGTTTCACCACCCTCATTGTGAAAAAGTTCTTCCTTATATGTAGTCTAAATCTACCCTCTTCTACTTGAAAACCATTACCCCTTGTACAATCACAACAGGCCCTGCTAACAAGTCTGTCCTCATCTTTCTTATAAGCCTCCTTTAAGTACTGGAAGGCTGCAATGAGGTCTTCGTGGAGCCTTCCCTTCTCCAGGCTGAACAACCCCAACTCTCTCAGCCTGTCCTCAGAGGAGAGGTGATCCATCCCTTTGATCATTTTGGTGGCCCTCCTCTGGACCCACTCCATCAGGTCCATGTGTTTCCTGTGCTGAGGGCTCCAGAGCTGCATGCAGGACTCCAGGTGGGGTCTCACCAGAGTGGAGTAGAGAGGCAGAATCACCCCCCTCGACCTGCTGGCCATGCTTTTTTGGGTGCAGCCCAGGATACGGTTGGCCTTTTGGGCTGCGAGCTCACATTGCCAGTTCATGTCCAGCTTTTCATCCACCAGTACCCCCAAGTCCTTCTCAGCAGGGCTGCTCTCAATCCCTCCATCCCCCAGCCTGTAGTGATACCGGGGGCAATTCATAAAGCAGAACTGCTATATAAAATTGTGAAGACTCTTTGCTAGTACACAGCAAAACATAGAACAAGAAGCTTTGGAATATGCTTGCTGATTTACTGATTTACTTGCTGATCAGTATTCTATTCTTTTATTCTACTAAAAGTACTCAAAATACATTGCTTACAAATGCACATGTGAAAAAAATCCAGGTATTCTGATCCTCACTTTGAATGGTTTCTAGGTAAGTACTAGACCACTTAAAAAGTCTTCACAAATTATGATCATAAAGAGTGCAATCAGCTTGTTGATTACTTGTAAAAAAAAAAAAAAAAGGTCAACCTAACCCAAACATTTTTGGTTTTCTTGACAAAGTTTAAAAAAGTTTTGGTTTTGTTCCTTTTCTTTTTTTCTTTTAAAGATTTGTAATTAGTAAACAAGAAAAACTAGATCACCACAAAAACAACTGTCACTTCCTTCATACAACTTTTTGGAAAAAACTACAAATTCATTCAACAAATTCAAGCAACTCCAGTCAATCCTGAATTGCCTTATTCCTCAAATACAAAATATTCAATGAAAACATGCCAATATTTAGTAACATTCTCTGGCTGATTCAGCACCTCATTGTAATTTCTAGTTGACTTAAAAAAAAAAAAGGGAAGTGCTAATGTAACATTCCCAGACTTCCAACTCATCTGAGACCAAAAACAGAGATGTTTTTCAGTCTAGGTTTTTTCTCCCATAAGCTTCATCGGCTATGTACTCTGCCATGCACTAACATTGAATTCTTGAAGTTAGTACATCACCCAGCTTAAATAATTCAGATTCATATTTTTAGGAACTATGAGATGCTAACAAACAGTAAAAAAGTTCAGCAGTTCAGTCTCCTCTCTTTTACAGATTATTTCAATTTATATTTCCAGTGTCTTCCATCTCATTGATTTTGCATTGCAGAAGCAACCAAAATTACTTGCTGGTTTTAATGCACAATAGCAAGCTTATTTTCAACATTCAACTGAAAACAAACAATTATGTGCTTTCAGAAACAAACATGGCAACCAAAGTGAATTCAGAAAGAGCAAAAGCATTTTAACAATGAAGAACATTTCATTTGTACTGTAACCTGGCTTTCTACACACAGTAACAATATTGACTCCTTCGTCCTGGCATATTTTCAGACTAACGCATGTCTATCTAACAATACTGATCATTGTTTTAAAGGTATTTTTATTCTACACGTAAAAAAAAAATTGGCTTTTCTCTTTAAGTTACTATGCGTGAAGATGTTAGAAACTGAAAAACTTATGACATGTTATCATTCTCAGGTAATAAAATCAGCATTATTTAATTCTTTGCAAAAAGGACTTGATGATTTTACTACTATTTGAACTGTCATAAGGGCACTTTCCTAATGTAAAAGGAAAATAGGGGAAAAAATTTGTCTATTTCCTCCTCCTTACCTATTTGTGATTAATATTGCTCTCCTGACATAATTAATAAATAATTAATAACAAAGAACTTCCATCAGTCCCACAAGCATTGCTGAATTATCTCAAGGAAATGTTTCAACCACATCCACAAAAAGGCACAAATGCCTTAATATATTTATGGCATGTGGAAAAAAGTTCAATTGTCATCTACAGTACACTTTGAGGAAAATCAATACAAATCAGTTAAGCTGGTGTTCTGACATGAGTTACTGTATATGTGACATCTCATGGATGTTTTCAGAATGGTTTTCAGAAACTAAACCTAGCAATGCAAGAAGCTGAAAACTACGTGCTTTCACTTTGATGCAAATGTTGGATGTTACTAATAACTCTAAAAGGCAGATATCAGGGTATCTTACAATTCACTTAAAGTAAAACCTTATTTAAGATGTTTAACTATCTAGAACTTCTACAAGTTCAATTTCATAAGGAACTGTAACTTTGCAGGGAATTCCTGACTTTTCCAGCAGAAATTGACACCTGAAGTAAAATGTGTTCCTTCTATTCCATGTATGCAATTACAGGAAAGACTGCTTCCGAGTCTCAATCTTCCCACCTGTAAAATGGGAATGATAATTTTTCCTGTCAGATGGCAGTACTTTGAAGCTAAACTGATATTTGTAAAGTACTCCAACATCCCTGAACTGCAGGATTAGTTACTGAAAAAGAATGCAAAATACATCCAATTGTTATTTTGTCATTACAGGATAAACTATACTATCCCCAACACTTACAGTGAATTTTGCCCTTTCCTCCATCACCTCATAACCCAGTATAGTAGGCGTGGACGGTCGATCTTCCCAGCTCCTGGAATCTGCATTCTGCTCTAGTTCTTCTATGGGCTGAGTACAGTATTCTATGGATGTATCCATACCTGTAAATTTAGTCCTAACAAGTGGACTACTACAAACAGATGATGTAGAACCAATCTGGTCAGGCACGCTCATCTTTTTAAAACTACCAATTGTAGAGTCCTCCAGCTGTCCTTTTGAGGAGCTGGAACTCGTTGAGATGCTCCCAAAAGAAGAACTTCTTTGGTTTCTGTTTGTAAAGCTGGAGGATGAACTTCCGATAGGAATAGGAACAGGAACGTACGGTGTTGCCATCCTTCATGAAAAAATCCCTCAGTTTTTGGTCCAGGAGTTTAAGGTTCATTCACTCTATAAGCCATGTTTTCTCTTCTTTTCAAGAACAGTATCTGCAGTGAAGGACAGAAAATATTGTAATTTTTAAGCAAAAGCAACACTAAGATACTGCTTTGGAAGAATGCATATCAGCATTGAGATGGTACACAGCAGTATTGATGGTTAATTTTCACACGAATTTTGCTTCATAAAATGATGCTTTTAAATGACATGTCTATAATTTGACAGACAGCTTTACAGGAGTTCTTTCACAGCTATTAAAATTAAAATGACAGAAAGCTAAAGTAAGATTACAAAAATCTTTTTATCCTTTATGATTACGTGCTCTTCTGTTGAAATAGTCAGCAATTTTTAGGGAACTCTAAGAAACTGCTGTAGTTTTAGTGGCTGTTTAGTATAAGCAGTACCAAAGCTTTTCTCAGAATTGCTTCTGTAAGATATCCGGAGCAGACTACCTGAGCCAAACATGCATGCAACAATATACATGACATGAATCAAAAGACACCACAATACACAAATTAAGTGAAAAACATATTTGCATCTATTACATATTCACTGAAGTATAATGGATGTGTTTTTAAAGCCAAATATTTTTCCAAAACAACTCTGTTGCATACAACACTGCAGACACTTGTAACAATGTTAGCTGGGCACATTTTCTGTAGCTTGAATTGGAGCAATTAAGTTTTACAAGGATGCACATCAAAAGCAGTGTTGTAACAGCAGCTAGTTTTTCATTCCAGCAATTTAAAATGGGTAAAACAAGTTCAGGGGAAAAAAGATAAATAAGAGATTTGATATTTTTTTCTTGAAGAAAAACATTTCAAGACAAAATTCATCTTTTGTGTGCACATTTCTAAAAAAAAGCAAAACAAAATTAAGACAGTAGCATTCAACTGCCTAACAAGCACCACCTCCTCATTTTAACAAACTACTCACAGAAGAGGTCTTAGAAGTTGCAAACTAGATGCCAGCTCTTTGGATTAATAGGATTTAAGTCACCACCCATTTCACCCAAGAGTATACCAATCAACCACGAGGTTGCAGGCAGCTGTGAAACGGGAAACCATCAACCCGATTCATGTCATATACATAATCAATCATCTACTGGAGCAAAAAACAAATGAGTTTCCTAATTGCCAGGATGAAGTGATGCTTTAATTCTCTTCGTGTAAATAAATCTTAGAGAACATGAATAAGGAAATAAATATGAAATGAACCAGCATCAACAAGAACCACCGAAAAAAGCTCTTGAAAGAATTCATTGAGTGAAGGAAAAACCAAACCTCCTCATCCTTTCAGCTATATAAGGAAATCTTCACACACTCTGTATGTCCAAAAGCTCAGGGAGCTTGACCAACAAGAACAAATTCAAACTGGCAATGACTCCTCAGGAGCACCTCTGCTTCACTGTGGGATGAGGCTGGACACTCAGCAGCATCCAAAGGAGCAGAAATGTCAGTATCATAAAAGCCTGCTGGGTGACTTTGCTGGTCAGGCACAGGATTTGGACTCTCCATCAGCTTCTGTTGCAGCATAGTCCTGTCCTTCATTGTGTGACTTAATTCCACATATCATACAGCTGACCTGCTTCAGCCTCACATAGTTTGAAAGAAGCAAGTCACAGCTGTCTTGGAGACAAGACATTCTCCTGGAGCCAGACCAGGATCTAAATCCCTTTTCTCCACCTGTATCTCAGTAAGTGAAACTGTTTTCTGCTTCAGACAATAAACTTTGCCATTTTTTTTTTAATAGAAACATCAAGACATTAAGTATTCTTTTCTGTATAAAAAACACTGAACAAGTTAACTCTTTCACTTGCCACCTTAGTGACTCTTCCACATTACCAGCATAACGAATTAAAAGCATCCCCTTAAAGAGTGTGTCCCCCCCACCTATGTTCCTGAGAGGTGTGGCACTAAATCCCTATAAATGGAAGAATCCAACTGAGTTCAGGTTTGCAACAAACTGAAGGACCTGTAAGTAAAAAAAAGGTGGTTATCTCCTGATGCATGACTTAATGAATCTGAACCAGGAAAGGAAAATAAGCCCACAACTCAGGGAATCTGCTAAAGTTCATCCAGGAGTTCATGGAATTTTGAGAAGAAAAAAGCCTGTGTTTTTCAGCACTTTTTTTGGAAAAAAACAAAACAACAAAACAAACAAAACCAAAACCACCAAACAGAAGCCACAATTACCTTTTCACCAGTTACAATACCTGTGAACAGTGTCTTTTCTAGAACTTCTTTCTTTAAAGTAAAATGCCAGTCAAGAACTTACTACTACTCTTAAATGCATATGCGTTACTGAAAGGCTGTACCTATATTGGCAAGCAACACAGCTCAACACAAACAGACCTATAAACCACTGAGAATCCAACACCTACATCTACAAACTGCTTCAGCAGCTTTTATGTCAGACTAGCTGTAATTTACTACCATTGACTGAATGCTTATTAACAGCTGGACTACATTAGGCCTGCTCCCAGGTTACATCTTCTGTTTTAGCTTTTTAGTTTCTTTTGTACTCCACAAAACCACTCCAAACTGTTAGCCAATGCATATTAAATGGTGATGATCACAGTATTCCCTTCTAAAGGACATTTTTTACTCAATCTGACACAGTAAACATATCCACAGATAAATAAAAGGGGCTGATACTACCACTATCGCACCCAGATTCCTATAACTCTGAAAAGTAATGGAAGAGTATTCTTTGAGTAACAGAAATGTCAGGTCAAGTGAGCAAAGGGCACACTGTCATTTGATTTTTTTTTTATGGGTCAAGAATATAGAAAGAAACATACAAAGATATTACATTAGAACTTAACAGACTCATAAATGCATATATATACATACATATATGTAAATCCATCTTTAACTGTAAAAGTATCACAATTTCCAAATATGTAAAATATTTACATGCCGTGAATCACAACAGGGTTTAAAGTCATATTAATTAGCAGTTTATGAAGGCTAAACATCAGAAAAAGAATACAATGCTCAAATAAGGATCACAACCGTAAGACTCAAGTCTTTTGTATGAATACAGAAATTTACTGCCAATTCATGCTAGAAAAGGAACAGAAAATAATTTGACAAAAAAACCCCACCAACTTTTAGACAAACCATATCGCTCCTTGTTTACATTGGTGCAGCAAGGAGGGAAGATTTAGGTGTAGAGTCTGGTACTACCCACACATCACTGCAGACCGGTCTCACATGTCATGGCACTAAACCAGTACAATCATTGCACCACACCAACTTGCAGAACAAACAGTTCGCTCACGACACCTAAGAGGCAATCCAGTGACCACACTCTCTTTCTTGTCTAGATATTTACTTGCCTTACTTTTTGTAGGAAATATGGGTTCTGAACAGGAAACAAACGTGGTTTAGTTTAATTCCCAACTGGAAGCTAAACATGAAATAAAAAGAAGAGAACATTTGCTGGAAGTACTGAACTGCTAGGTCTGAAACTGGATATGAGAGAGTCCCAGGAACCCTACCGTCACATGCTACAAAACAGCATGACACCAACTTATCCTACTGGGTGTTTACAACAGCCACCTCCCTTTCTGCGGGTGAAGCAAATAGACTACAATAAAACCACTTAAAAAGGGTTTGCCTCCAGCTTGCAGCTATCGCCATTCCAAACCTTTTTAAGCTAATGGTTTGTCTGTTCAGGGAGAAACATGTAAGCCACGCGATTCAAGGATAATAGATTAGAAACAAAACAATCCTTACTTAACAGTCGTAATTGGATTTAGAAGACTTTTAGCTATGTAATACTATTTGTGATCTGGTTACATATATTACGTCTCCGGACAGCGCAGTCCGGCTGACCTCTTGTTTAGGATTTAAGTGCCACCATGGCATGTCAACTGAAGAACTAGTGGGATGTCTGAAGAGTCGACTTGCTGAGTTAGGTTTTATAAAGTTTTTTAAAAATACTAACTTTGCACCGACTTCAGTCGAGTTACTTAACAACGTATTTTACCGGCTCATGAATTCAAACCCGGGGCCTATTTATCACGCCTCGCACGCGCACCGAAGCAGGCAACTCCTGCCCCTAGGAGTCTGTTACCGCATGAGAAACGACTGCGGGTAACTCCCCTCCCGAATTCCACAGCGGGATGTGCAGACGTTGCCTACCTCTGCCTGTGATGGCTCTGGCACAGACGAAAACCACACAGAACCGGTAGCTGCCGCCCGGTCAGCCACCAGCGA